>NW_010264926.1:0-36626 GCF_000690775.1 Eurypyga helias | reverse complement strand
TCCTTACCCAGCCACAGATGCTGTTGGCTGCCTTGGCTGCAAAAGCACACTGCCGGCTCACGTTCAACTTGTTGTCCACCAGGACACCCAGGTCTGCTATCTGATGGCTAGTTCGATATCGATGGCTAGTTCCAGCTATAGCTTTCTTCAGCTTCTTAGTTTTAATGCCTTGAATTTCTCTCTGATACATAGATGAATGTGCCTGGGCTGTTTAATAGCATGGACAGTTTCTGCATCAATGCTACTTATTTATCCAGTTCCCCTGCGAGGTCTAAAAAGGCCTGCAGGCTGTTTGACCAGTTTAGTAGACTGGATGCATACTTAAATGCCTGGAGCAAACAGAAGCAGCAGCAACTTACTGTGTTTTCTGTTGTACCAGGATAATACCAAACCTCTTCCTATGCTATGGCTTTAATGGAATGCTAACAACCACAGAACAGATAGTATTGAGGGAGAAGCTGCTTTTCCTAGTAACCCGGTTGTTATCCTTCTTGTGGACCAGACAATGACATGTTACCTGCATACACATCTAGGCCACCTCGTAGACCTACAGCAGAAAGGCAAATTCACCCTTTCCTTAGTAACGGAGTGAAATCCTTCTACAAAAACACAACTGCATTCTCCAAAGAGCAACAAAAGTGGACACAGCGGGTTAACACTCCAAAACCAGGAAATGCCCCTAACCAACACTCTGTGTCATCACATAACCTAGATTTCAGTTGAGAATTTGGGTGTTGGTTTAGATAACAAAATACAACATGTGTTCGTCATTAATCTTCTTGAACATTTGTTTGGCCAGCAACTGTCTCTGATCAACCCACTTATGTAAACAGGTCTATGCTTCAGACACAAGTGGTAAGATGTTATTCCAAGCACTTGCATTATAGGGAATCTCTCCTTAACTCTAACAAGATACGTTTAATGACAGCATTGGTACTGATGGCAGTACTCCGAAGACCTTTATGTTCAGTTTAAATTTCAAAATTAAATAAAAATTTATCTTGCATCAAGGGGTAAAAATAATACCTCTAAAAAATCTACCATTTGTCCCTACTTTATTTGAGGTTTCAATATCAAACACTTTTGCATCTGGCTTGCAAAGAACAGAAAAGCTTTTCCTTCTTTCATTTCCAAATGGCAGATGCTGCATTCATTGCAGCTGAACACCCTTGAGAGGTTTCCATTCATCATTTAAATTTTTTACAGGTATAAGATCATACACAAAAATGAAAGAAAAAAATGAGAAAAATAAGCTTTATTTATTTAAGGAAAATAAATGGTTTGTTATATTTGTCTCAGCTCGTTCTAGGAATAATGGTGTATTTCGTTTATGTTTGAAAATGTAGTCACATATCAACAAATTTATTTGCAGAATATTGGTGGAGTAAATTAAAACATGCAATCTCCTACAAGCTCTTGCTCCCTATATTTGGTGTCTTTATGCCTTTTTGTTTCAGAACAAAACATGGACAAGCAAACAGCTTCAGTCCTGCCAGCCCAGGCGCAGTGCATGGGTGGGGGGCAAAGCTTTCCCAGATTTGTGTCCGCTGCAGCTACTGCCTGGCTGTGAATCTTACCCAAACTTCTTTCTCCCCATTTCCTCATTTGTAAAATGTAAAATATATCTAAGAACTAGCCAAGAGCTGTATACTTACTCACTGCTGGGAAGTTAGTTCTTCACAATCAAAAGGAGTTAATGCTTTAATTGCTTGAAGGTTAATCCAAAACTTTAAGCTGGCTGATAGGAATCATGTTGAGATACAAGGAGCCCCACGTTTGCAATAAACACAGCCATTAGAAATATTTATCATTGATTTAGAGCATTGACGAGGATTAGTCTCCGATTCCAGGACACGGTATCTTAATTGCATTATATATTTTGGGCATTGCTCTGAAGGTTTCTGAAGATTGTAGAGATACAGAACTCTTGAGATATGGTTTTGGTGGTTTGGTTTTGGTTTGGGTCTTTTTAATCTGGAATTCCGTTTACCCATGACAGTTGTTTTAAGAATTTCTTAACAAGTCCTGCATTCAGTAGCTGGGAAAATGCTACAGAAAAGACTGTGTTAATAGACAGAGTAACAGGGAAAGGAGACAGTCTAGAAGGAACAGAGTAAAGTAAAAAAAGACAACTGCACAGGCTCTTAATGTATCAAATTCCTGGAGGGGTGAGAAGAAAATAGAGTTACTTTTGTAGGTGCAAAGAGAATTTGGTAGCTTTAGAAAGGTGTCAGCTGTTATAAATGACTAGAAAGGTGCTGCTGCTGCTTCTCCCTCCTCTTGTCAGAATGTTCCTCTCGGCAAACAGGCTGCCATTCAGCTGCGTTTCAGCAGTGGCACTGCCGAAGGCAGAGCTGCAGAACTTGCAGCCAGAGAATCAGAAATGCCGATAAACATGAGCTGAAGTCAGGCATCCCCTTCCAATTCCAACAGTATTAATGCCGGCCCTTTTCCATTTGGACTTCTGTCCTGGTATACTGAACTGAACAGTTATATGCCTTCAATATACTGTTTTTTTCTGCCAAGTATTGCTCTCAGCCCCTCCATTTATGCAGTTTGGCCTGCCACACTGCTGTCATGACAAAGTTTCATTTTATCTCATTAGTATCTGCAAGTGATTGAGACCCATAGAGGTCTGGATTGGTTGTCTGCAGTTGTTGGAAATGACAAAAATCCATCTTAGCCTGTTACATAAACTTGTTTTGAAAGCAGAAAGAAATTAGAAGCAGATAGGTTGGCTGGCATAAAACAGACAGGTTAAAGCAATTGTGATAGTGAGTCTGTACAGCTATTGAAGCCATGCAATGATTACGACAATGAGAAAAATGGGAGGAAATGTTTGTAGCTGAAGTCACCGAAATGTCTCGTAAGTAATGTTCATGGAATGTGATTGTGAGTTTTCGTGTTGTTTATCTGGGGGTCACTGAACAGAGGCAGGGGAAAACTGGGAAGAGATAATGTCGTCAAGGCTGGCTGTCATCCTAGTGTACCACAGAGGCACCCATCATCACGCTAACATGCTTCCATCAGAACCCTGCTCTGGTGCTAAACCTGGATTTTGGCTGGATTGTCTCGGTAAGAAAAACTCACCTGGGAGCTCTCATTTCCCAAGTCACAGCTCTGGAGCCCATTCATTATCTGAATAGCTTTGGGGACAAGAATGTTAAAGGAGCCAGCAAGAAAGGTCTTGAGACACTTTTTTCTAAAATAGACCTCAGAATCTGGACAGCTTCAAAGCTCCCTTTTATGATTTGAAAACTTAATCTTTCAGGATTCACTATCACTAGACTTCAAATATATGTAGAAGTTTAAGAAGGCAAACAGAGCCAAACACCTCCAAGTCTGCAGTCAAGATAATTTTGGGTTGATACTGCCAAAATGTAACATTTAGATTGTGGGGATTTTTAAACTTTCTCTTCCAAAACCAACTTCAGGTTTCCTATTTTCCCTTCTGAGGTGGTATTATTTCCTTTCTCCTCTTCATTCCATCACTCTTCAATTTCTGTCCTAAAGAAAATCATGACTGTGAAAAGTTCCATAGTTCAGCAACATGGGAGAAGCAGAATTGTCACAAAAGGTCCAGTAAACAGATGATGTAGAAATGGGCTGGAAGAATCCGGATTACTTGGAAAAAAGATCTTGGCCATGTACAAATGTCTCATTTATGGAAGGACAAGTAAGCTGGGCAATGACCAGTTACTTTAAATATTCATGGTTTTCTCTTAAGTGTTCTTCGTGTTCTGCTCTGTAATGAATAAAATTTAAAACGGCCCTGATCTTCATACCACACCTAGATTTGGAATATTGTACGTCAGCCAGTTGCTGTGGATGTTACTGTTCACTATGTGGGGATCTCCAACATTTTTCTTAAATTTCTGTTAGTTTCTGTCTAATTTATGAAGGAACCAAAAGAGTTATATAATTATACATATATTATACATATAAATATGTATAATGCACAGAGAATTTACCTGAAGTATCACTGACTGTCCAGCAAAGAACTGAAGTGTTGTCAAATGCAGACTGAGCTGACCAGGCCTGAAACTGTTCACTAATGATTGCAACTCAGGTGGAGGTTTGGCGTGGTCGGTGCTCCAAGTTGTCTTGGTATGAGACACACAGTGTGGGAAAGGAATTAGTTTTCTGTAAAGGGAGTTATCTGAGTTTATTTCACATTTATTCTGTACACAGTACTGACAGGAAAAATATAAAAACACCTGATGCTGTATTTCTAAGTATCTCTTCCCATTTCTGAGTGGTTTTGTGTGTTCAAGTTGCCTGAAATCTGACTATGCATCCAGCTTTTGCAAAGGGGCCTGTCTCTCCAATGGGCCTCTCTCTTGGTGATCCAGACCAAAATCCTGACTCCAGCAGTCCGTGTTTTGAGGACATTTCCATGTTAATATCTGAATTTTGCTGCATGATTTTGCCCACAAAGGCAGCCAGCCATGCCTCTCCACTGCTCATAGTAGGCACTTTTTCAGTTTCCAGGAGCTGTGCCTGTGCTCAGAGGGAGTAGCCAGACTGTTCTCAAACTGTGTTCAGGGTCACGCTGAGGAAACACCCTCTTGGAAGCTGCCTGGCTCTTTGTTCCTTCCATCAGTCTAAAATAAATGTCATTGAAAGTGTCTCATTCCTCTCTGTGTATGCAAAGACCATGGGAACATTTACAAGTCAATCTCTTTCAGATACCGCATACAAAATCAGAGGAAATAACAATGTTTGGGTCTTTCAAGAAAATCCAAAGTGTCCAGATTTCTTTGGCAGACATTCACACTTTGTTTTTCCAGGCTGGGAAGCATGGAAGTACCCTTTCCACCTCTTTCCACCTCCCTGTCACTCACAAGTTCAAGGCTGATGATGCTTGGACTTGGAGAGAAAAAATTTAGAAGTGAGTGGAAAAACACAAACAGCTGACCCAAAGGGGAACTACAGCCTCTACCTGCTATTCCACATGTTTTACCTTCTTTCTGCAGGTTAAGTGACTCACTACATTCTTCTGCCATTTACTTATCTTCTGTTTTCTCTGTGTGCACAGCAAAGCTCTGATGTTTGTGGGACCGTTCCAAGTTCAATAAAATTTCATTTTCTGAAGGTTATAAGATTCCTCAAACTCCAGTCGAGATCTGGAGCCAGAGGGGGTTCCAGTTTGCATAAAATCAAAGCTCTGCCACAGGCAAGTGACACATATAGCTCATTAATAAAGTTCTCAATCTGAAAGTGTCATTTTCTATGTGGGAAAAGTCAGTGTGACTCACTATAAACCGTTGCTGAAATTTTAGCTGGAATTATGCGCACAGTCCTGGCTGGTGTAAGCAGAAAATATTTGCGCAGACATCCATTGTCTTGACCCACAGACAGAGTTCAAACAAACACTGATGGGAAAATTAAATTAGGAGAACAGGATATTGTCCTTCATTCTCTGCATTCAGGCTACTCAGATGGCAGAATCTGAAATTTATATGGCATTTTAATTGGTCGTAAACAAACTCAAAATGATTCCAAGGTTGGATCTGAACTGATTTCATACGTGAATATTTAATATTCATGACATTTGCCAGGATGACTATGAATGTTGAAGCTTTGCATTCATCTGCAAAACAAGGAAAGCAACAGAGTTGAACAAGTAGAAGCTTATGCAGAGTACCCTGTTAACATGCTTCATGTGCTCCTGTGTTGTGCTATGGGGATACAGAAAACAGCTGTAGTGTTTACTTTTCCACTAACACTGTGGATGATTCTATTTTTCTCTTAATTTTTTCTATCTGTATCAGCCTCCATGCATGAAGTTAAATGTGGTATGGCAAAGGAATATAGAACTACGAAAAAAGTTTTTAGCCTAGTTAGCCAAATTGAAAACTTGGGGAGAAAAATTTATCTTGGAAAATCTGACACAGGAAATAAAATTAAAAGATGAGGGTTAATGTAAACATTTGGTTTGTCCCAGCTATCAGTATTTCATTTAGTGTTTGGTTTAAAAACTTTTTTTTGACATTTTAAAATATATATGCATTTCAAATTAAAAAAAAAGAAATAATATAAATATTTCTTTTTAAATGTTCAAATGAAACATGCATGAATAGGACGAAACAGTGGCAGTGCTATTTACCAGCCTCACAAACAGCTCAAAACTGTAATTTCTTGCTTGCTTTCTTTTCTTTACATCAAAAAATTCTTGCAGTCTCAATAATAATCCATAAGGATGTCACAGAAGTGTTATCCTTCATCAGACCCCTGTTAACACCTGCCCCTCTCCAAAAATAACCAGAAGGCATAAGTCCAATGTCCGTCCCCAAATCCAATCTCTGTCCTACTCTAATGGAACTGGCAGCGTTACATTTCTCCAGGCCCTCTTTCCCATCCGTACTGAAATGAATAGTAATTCATATTTCTTGATGTCAGTCTTCATCTCAGTTTTATAGGAATCCGTGTTGAACATGGAGCAACTACTGAAGACCTAAAGCCAATCACAATTTAAAATCTTGTCCAGAGTCTTACTCATGCCCCACTTTCTGTTACATACTACATATCTGCTCTTCACCATTGATCAACAGTGAAATGGGAATTATCGGTCTCACAGAATGTGGCAACAGAGCAAGATTTTCAGACTTTGTTTACCTAAAACATAGCAGCCAGCATTGCTCTCCTCTCAGTGAAAACCTTACTTGCCCATGCAGAAAACATACACCCTAACTGTAGCTTTCAGCCTGCCCTATGGAACTGAAAGACCAGTACTAAGCTGACGCCTGCAGCCCCTCCTTTCCTGAACTGCAATTTTAACATTAAGTCTAAATTTCTTCATAAATTCAAAAAATATCTTCTCCTGTGTTAGAATCGCTCCTTGTTCTAGACTTCAGTGCCCTGCGAGAAACTACACTAATATTTGAAGTTTCCTGCACAGATCCCTAGCTCCAAATTCAGTGCTATTGGTCACCAAAACCCATCCAACTTTTCCTGCCATGGCATTGATCATCCGTTACTCACAGGAAGGACCAGCCACAACCTGTTATGATCCTGCAAGAAGCTGAGTATCTAAATTCAGCTTTTTTTACCTTAAACCTAAACACAAATTTAGCCAATAAATAAAATAAAACCCCACCAACTTGGACGCCCTAAAATTAAGTTTGGAGAGAAACACATAGCTTGCTACAAGTAATAACCCACATGCCATTCCCACAGGCCTTAGTAGACTCACGTATTGACTTGCCCTTCTAGCCTCTCCTTTCCTGGACCATAACATGAACATTAACAATAAGGATGTTTCTAAATACAATAATGATCTGTAGATCTATGGAGTTCATACCACAATGTCTGACTTCTCTGATAGCGACGTTTGCTCTTCTTCCTTAGCTGCTTAAGGAACTAGTGTAAAACCAAGACCTTCACCATCTTTTACCAGGTCTGTGATCCTAAGACATACTCTGACATCCTGAGCCCAGTTACTGTTCTCTGTCACAGGATGAATTATATACATTTTTCATTGTTAAGAGAACTAGTCCTGAAACTGGAACCTGAGGCTTGGCAGGATCCAGCAACAGGCACCTCTACTTTCCAAATGGAAACCAGACATCCAAATAGCGCTTTCACTCACAGGTAACCTTACGCACCCTGTCCTAAGACAATACTATCCAGATGTTGTTGACCTCAACCCTAATCTCAGCCGTAATTGTGACGTTAACTGTGACCAGTCACCTCTCTCTACCACAGAACTAATCACCTGGAGACTAATCATCTCTCCACTGCTAGATGGACGATCTCTGAAATTAGGTTTACAGGGTAGTAAAATGCCAGTATAGGAAAATCATCTTCCAGTGATAGGTTGCTTTTTTTCAATTGTTGCTTGAGAACACATTTTTAGAGGTATCTATTGTCAGTTTTAACTGTGTTCCTCTTTGGAGCAATGAGTTTTAGTTTTAGTGTAGCTTGTCGGTGCTTTAACAAACCCTGGGCTAACACAACCTTTGTTTTGTGGCTTACTAGAAAAAGAAAAAACATATGAAGGCTTCTTCAATATAAGGAATGCTATGCAAGGGCAAATACACAATCTCTGGTAAATGTACAAATACATTCCCAGATCTAAGCTTTGTTGGATGGGATTTTTATCATTATCATTCTTTACATTTGTATGTGTTGGAAGATACTTTAATTTATTCCAAAAGTATTGAATAACTTCATAAAATCACATTCTCTTTTTTCATCTGTAAAATTTTGCTGAAAGCACTCACTGCTCTAATCCCATGCTGACTAAAAACCTGTGATTCCCATTGATTTTAATAGGCACTGGAAGTAATTGCAAACCAGTAGTCTATAAAACTATCAGCATGACAAAATAACGTCTCAGAATTAATATAAACACTTCTGTCTATAGATACATTTCTTCAAGAGCAATTCACTGGAGAAAAAATATGCTACACAGGTTTTCCTAATCGTACTTCTTTTTTGGTAATGTAAGAAGTCATTCCCCAAGGGCAATGTTTTGTTCCCATTGAAGTCAAAGATAAAAATTCCCTTGAGTTTCATGGGAACAAGGGTATTCTAAAATTAAAAGTGTTCCTCTGATAACCTCTAGTGGATTTTTTTTTTCTTCTCAGAAAGCAACCACAACCAAGAGGACGTTTTCATCAGTTCCATTTCTGTCCTCAGGGTGTAATGCTGTTCAGCGCAAACACAGCTTAGGGATATGTGAAGGCACTTTATGCCATCTCTGGATCACCCTGAGGCTAAAGTGTCCCTTTCTGGTGGTAGTTTACAGCTGCTTCTGGGCAGCAGTATAGCTCAGGAGCCTCCATATGAGCAGGGGAAAAGGAGTTTGATAGTCTTATACTGCATCACGCTAGGGACAATTCTTTCTTGGCCTTTTGCAGTTTCTCATCAGCCCTGGCATGCTGCCATGATTAGCAGAGAAGAGGCTGTGGGGCTGTACATAATCACTGTGAATCCTTCCTGAGGATGATAAGGAACAGGGCTGCCACAGAGAAAGGTAGAACAAAGTACTAAACTTGTATCCCAGCCACACATCTAAGTGAAAAAAGAATTAAAATCATTACACAGGTTCAGCAATCGGACCACAAAGGCCACTGTGCTTGTGTCTCTCTAAATGTAAATTCTTTGGCTCTATGCAGAGTCCCAGGGCAGACTCTGTGACCCGAGCCTTCCAGGAGACAAGGGGACATGTAAACTTTCCAGATCTCACTTTATGGTAAAACAATGTGCAATCTCTTTGTGAAGAATGCTCCCTGTGTGCCGTGCCCTCCTGTCTCATCTGCAGTTTACCCTTGCAGTTAAACAAGGCAATGCAGGATGTTTCCTAATGGCTTTTGGAGACTTGTTTGTTGTTCCGCATGAACATGTGGTACTACTGTTACTGCATGGAGACACTTAGCTGGGTGACCATGCTGGGCTCGGCAAACACCATTTGAATTGGGGCTCCACTGTTCACTTAGTTACGTGAGTGGAGTGAAGGAGAGGACCACGCAAACACAACCCATGCCTGTCGGAAAGCATTCTCAGCTTTTCCTGGGAGACTTTTGCAACCACCTCTGCTTAAATAAATGCTGCCCATCGGGTTGCCTGCTGAGAAAGAAGCTGGAAGAATAAGAGGTGTTTGCTTGTATAGGCACTGTACTGCTTCATTTTTTCTGTTTTACTTAAGGTGTATTGTGTTTCACAGCTGGATTTTTAAATGAAAGTTGTAAATACGTGGGCATCCAGATTGCAGCAGGCATAACTGTGAGAAAAGGCTGTAGAGGACGATGCTGAAGATGCTCAGGAGAACTACCATAACAATATATCGTGTGGGTGTGGTGAGGCAAGTGAGGTGTGTTAAGCTTCTGAGCATGCATGAGGTGAACCAGACAAAACCTTGAGCAACCCCAGCCCAAACTGGCTCCTCCTGCAGTAAAGAGAGTACTGTGCTCCCATGGCAATCAAACTCCATTCTGAATTCTCTGTATGTCCCTATGGAGAAGCGCATGGGGAGACTACAGAGAGAGGGGGCCAGAGGAGTGTGTAAGATGGGGAAATGCGGCACTTTGAGAAGAAGGAACTTGACATGGGCCGTGGGAAGAGAACAGGAGCCCAGGGCAGGGGTCTGACAGGAATGAACTGGATGGTGAGAGAGATGGGTGTTCACAGCTATACGCTGACTGCAGACAAAGCAGAGAGGGGTACATTGCTGTCACCTGGGAGGCAGAAGCCAGAGCCCCGGGAGCTGGGACACTCAAAGCAGAGTAGCTTCACAGACAGCAGACAGAAGTTGTGGTAGACCATGGGACGAAGTGAAAGTCTAAAGTACTTTTATCAGAGAGAAGAAGGGACAGGTGCCTGTATTCTGCTATTTGCAGAAGCCTTGCCCCTACCAGCTGGGTAACTTCTGTGAAGAACCAATCCCTCCAGCGCTCATACCCACTAGCACCCCACTTCCTGCTCAGCAGTTTGAGCTCCTAAGCCCTGGAGCCCAGGAAGTACTTTGTAGCCCACATCCACTTGTTCTCCCAGAAGCCCCCCTTGTTGGAGACAGAGCTTCGCGAGAGAGCCCCTGTGCTGATCCCACACTCATGTATTCTTTGTTGGTCTTGTGGGCACAGTGGAAGGACAGAAGAGAACCAGCATGGTGGGGACTGGGATCCTCGTGGAACATATTTTTGGCAAGAATATCTCCCTGTCTTTACACTGTGAGCACCAGAAGCAAACCAACCTTGTTCCACTTCCCAACCCCTTCTTCCTGGTGTATCTCCCATCCCAGGGGATGTGGGACAGGGGTAGGCTGGAACCAATACAGACATTTCCAGACATGTGACGTGTTTTGAGAGTCACAGGAAAAGATAGTAAGAAATTATTGCCCACTTTGCTACATAAATCAAAAGTGCTAATGATCATATCTTTGCCTGTCATCTGGTTCAGCCATGGCTCTGTGAGTTATTGTTTTACCTAAGTTTAAATTCTGAGCATTATATTTATCTTCTTACCCTCATCTTAAGTAAGACTGAATCTCTAAGATCTAAAACTATAGAGTAGATTCAAACTAGGTATCAGAAAGACTTTTTTTTACCACAAGGGTGGTGAAACGCTGGCACAGGTTGCCCAGAGGGGTGGTAGATGCCCCATCCCTGGAAACATTCAAGGTCAGGCTGGATGGGGCTCTGAGCATCCTGATCAAGTTGAAGGTGCCCTTGATCAGTGCAGGATTAGGTGTCCTTTAAAGGTCCCTTCCAACCCAAACTGTTCTATAATTCTATGACTGTCCATCTTCAAGTAGTTAAAAGTACCTGTATCATACAATAAATAGAGCAGCACTTCTTGTTGTTGTTGTTTTAAAGAGCAAATGGATATGATTTTAGCCGTTCCTAAAGTAAACCTCTGTGAGCCCATTTTCAACATGGCCTCTAAATTTGCAACTACAACGCAGACCATTCAAATTCCCATTTAAGTGAAAATTAATGAATTTTTCTATTAAAAAGAAAGAAAGGAAGGAAGGAAGAAAAAGAATTATTACCAATGGCAAACGTTTTCCTACATATAGAGTAATGGCAGAATGTTCATATTAAGCTCCTGGATTCACTTGAAGCATCAGAAGTCTGAAGACGAAATCAAGTTTTTAGACACACAAAAAAGTTAAATGATAAGTATTTTATTTTAATAGTGACGATATATTCGTTTGTGTAGCTATTACAGCTTTCGTTGAATTTAAACTTCATTAAAATAGCTCGCGTGCCATTCAAGCATCCCCTACACAAGTACCCAGGCACTTCTAGAGCAATGTGTGTTCTTCACCAGTAGAGAGCAGCACCAGCCTAACTGTTGTCTCAATGCAAAGGTGCTCTACCTTTTATCCTTTCCTTCACCCAACAACTAAAGTCAGTGGAAGTTTCCTCCCTACCTTTTTCAAGTGGAAAACCTGGTCTCATTACCGAATATTTTGCAGTGAAGTAAAATTTAAGCATATGGTTTATCACTGGCAGAAATCGCTCATGATCACCCTACTCGCAAAGCTGCTCTTGTGCCTGTTTTCTTCCTCCCAGGGTACCTTTTACCTGGGAGACCTTCTAACATTTCTGACAGCCACAGACAAGTTAAGCGTGAGCCTGACAGGCAGACGAACATACTATGTTGCCTGCAGTTTGCATTTTGTTTAACATTACTTTTCCATGGACCAAACAAGATGGGAATGACAGACTGCACTAGCCTTAGAAAGCACACAGAAAGGAAGGGTCCTTGTCCTAAAACAATATTTATTTTACCTTAAACAAATATGATCCATGCAGGCAGGTAGAGGAAATCCTGCAAGGAGATAAGCTGCAGATTCTGCACTGCTTTTCACAGGGGGCAATCACAGGAGGTGGCTGGTGCTTCCTTTCTACCTAGGGATTGACCTGCAAAGCTGATTTACTGCCTAATTCACAAGATCCAGGGAATTGCTCTAAACCCCTCTGTATTTCAGCTTTTGCATTAATTCTGGCTTGTATTCCTCAGACCTACCTCATCTCCACGTATGATGGGGACTCTGGGCTGTCTTCGGCTACCATGCCCAAGCTGGCCCTGCTCACCTGACCCCAGTGACATGGGGCTGCTAAGGTCCCTGCCCTACTGTCCTCCTTATTGTGCTTGGCTCCCAGCTCCCCAGCCTTAGGAAACAGCTGGCTTTTGCTGTGTTCTAACACTCACCCATCTCACACCTGTTCAGGATCTGCAGAAAAAGGATACACAGGAACATTTAAGCCTTCCTTCATGTATAGCCTGGGCAGTACTCTATCTCCTTGCTTGACAAGAGGTTTTCCAAGTCATGCTGCTTTAATGAAAAGATCGGTTTTAAAATCGTTCTGTCAAATAGACTGTTCTGTGACCTGAAAAAAAAAATCTACTCCCACTCTTTTATATCCAGAAAATCAAAACTGTAGTCAACACCTCTAGGCAAGAAGTAGTCATAGGTAAGATGGCTTTCCTAGCTTAGAAACTGTAGTACCACTGCTTTAGCAGCTCGGCAGAGCTTTGTTAAGCCTTACAGGGAGTCCAGTTCTGGCCTACAAAATGAAAGGTTGTAAATAATTATCATCAGTTTATTCCACCAGATAGATCTGTAACTGTTGAAGTAACATCATTCCTACTGTTTTGTTGGACTTCTCTCCTGAACCACATTAGTTTACTTATGACCTTTGTGCTCAAAAGCCTTCAGTTTCCTGAAACATATGCACAATTTTCCCACCCCAAGACTTTAAGGCTTTTCAAGGTTCAGCCTTTTTCCATTCTTATCTGGTAAGGGAATGCATCCGGCTGCTTATTGAAAGATTCACCTTTAGAGTTGCCTGCTGTGGATTTGACATACTATTTTCAATTAGTGAGGTGTATGAAGACCTTCTTTGCGGGCAGCGAGCGTTAGGTCTGTCATCTTGTAGTGAAATCGATCTTTTATTGATGTCTCTGTGGATTTTAGGTTGTTGTTTTTTTGGTTTGGGGTGGGTGTCACCTATTCCTTAAGAAAGTAAGAGAGAAGTGTAACAAATTAAAAATTCCTACTAGTAAATTTTTTGCTTAGAAATATGTCATCTTAACTTTTACGCTCCAGTCAGCATCGCTGTGTCTCCAGACATTTTTGGCTAGCTTTCCTCCTCAGCCTATGTGCCTCTTTTCTTCCACAAGCAGGAAAGAGCAAAAATAATTCATGGCAGGTGGGGTTTTCAGACATGACTAGCATGAAGTTAGACCAAAGCTAAACATTTTTGGAAACCGTACCAAATTGATTGTGTACATACATGCCAGCTATTTTTCTTTGGAAAAGTACCAGATGGCAAATGAAGAACTACGCAGAATCAAAAATCACAATTAGTTATTGTAGAACACTTGAGGGAATTAGTTGCCTTAAGTACAAATAAGGGTTCAGTTCTAGATGGGTCGGAACGCTCTTGAAGAAGGAAACACAGAAACGAGACCAACTTCACACCAGCCAACGCACTTTGTAAGAGTGCCATATGGTGACTTTCTGGTACTCAAACCAAATCAACACGTACAATAGCCATAGTCAAAGCACTATATACCGCAGCAGTTGAAGGCGAAGATTTAGCACACACAGCCATGCTCCAGCGGGACATTGTAGCAGTTTGAGGCATGACTGGTCAATATAATTTTAAGACACACTACGGTATTGTTTGTGCATGAAGCAATATGTTTGATAAGAGTATTTTATCCATGGGAAAGAAGTGTAATAGATATAATTTTAGAGTGTATGCATATTACTGAGGTCCTATGAGGACTTCTGGGGAATTAGCAGGGAGTGTTTAGCCCAACCTTTCTGAGCACCTTTCATTTTTGTGTTTGGTCTTTCAGGCCATTACCAACGATGGCTAATGCTCAGAGCCATCTCTAAAGCACCTCAGCATTGATGATATGGGCAGCACTAATGTACCTCAGAGACTTCTTTTCAAATGCCCCATCTCTCCTCCTCACATTTTGAGCTGTGTCCAGTGTAGGCCCGCTTTGCACTTTCTGTAGCCTCTGGAAAGTAATCCTAACAAATCATGATAGATGGTTCACTGTAAGTTATGCATCTTCTCAGGCCCACTTAGTCCAGTGACCTCTCTTCAGAGAAATAATAAAGAGCTGGTAAGAGCTTCAAATTGCTTCAGGGAAGTTATTGGAACTGTCAGCAGCTCATACACATTCTAAGGTCTGCTTGGGTTTTGTGAAGATAAAGCAATACGTACTCAGCAATTTCCAATGCACTGATTAGTCTGCAATGCTAGCAATTCCTCTTGCTCTGTTAAAATAACAGTATCCTTCATTCTGACGATCTGTTGACTGTGTACAAACAGAATCTGACTCCATATGAATATTTACCAACAATGTTTATTGCATTTGGACTCTGTAGGGGGGGGAGGGGGGGATATTTTTGAAGATTCCTTTCTTAGCTTTATGTAAATATTGCCTACTCGGAGAGATGGGAGATAGATTCTTAAAACCATGAGGGATGATATTACATTTTTATTACAACACATCTCCCTGCTCGGTAATGGAATCTAGCTGCGAGGAGCATCTGGAAATTGCATAGCCTCCCCATGGCTTTGGTTGTCTCAATCAAACTCTGGGGTATATTGTAATCCTTATCTGATGTTCCGTAGGATAGCTGAATTCTTTTGTTTGCGAGTAACAGTATTTCATCTCCTCTCATGACAGATCTGCAAAATACAATGGTCCTCGTTTGCTAGAAAGGAAGAAAAGAATGCCACAAATTAACTGCTAGGCAAGTAATCGCCCATCAGTAATGAGCAAGGACAGCTACTCAGTATTTTACCCTTTTCGTAGGAATGCCTCTACTCTTCCTTGAGGCCACCAGACACAGCAGAATTTAGAAGTCTGTGATATTTCTTGGAAATGGCATTCTTGCACGAAAAGGCTAATTTCTTGTATTACAGATGCTCATCTGAATGCACTGATGGCTTGATCAAATGCAATGGTGGCGTGATCAAATGCCCAGGAAAGCTAATATTTCCATGGACTATCTGATCAGACCTGATAATAACATTTTCAGCTTGAAGGAATAAATGCTAATAGCAACTCTTCTTTATTCAAAGCCATATACTTTCCTGTATAATAAATAAGAACAAAATTCAACTCTTACTATCAGTGCAGTCCCCTGTGTTTACCCTGAATGCCAAGCTACAATCTGTGTTACTAAGGTGTCATCTTTTCTTTTTTTCCTTTGATATTAATAGAGTGTTTATTCCTTTACCCTCTTTAAACTCTGCTCAGTCATACAGTCCTTCCACTAAAGGAAATTACAGGCTGCAGGGAAATCTGGAGAAATATCTGCATTTTAATACTAGCTGTATGTCATCCAGGATCCCACCGGAGATGACATTATTACTTTTCAATGGCGAGAGCTGGTCACATGGGAGGCGATGTTTTTATTATAATCAGCTGCAGAGAACTGGTGAGGGTGAGTTCATCTGCAGCTGAGTAAGTCTGAACTTTTGTACCTTTCAGTACCTTTCTGCGAGCAGTGGAAACTCTCTCCAACTGGGATGCGTTAGAGGGTTAGGTTTCCTGTAAACGTCGAGCTCTTAGCAAATGGCCACAGGAAATGAACTTTTCAAAAGAAAAGAAAATCAAACTCGAGAATTACGATGTTGATCATTGAAGCAAAGTGGTCTCATCCAGGTTCAGTAATAAAGGATTATTATTGTTTAAGTATCTGATGTGACCTTAAGTCTTGCATTCACAGATTTACTCTAAAGTCTTTTGAATCTATGCTGTATTACACGAAGCAGATTCCACTTCCGCTGTGTCCTACCATTATGCTGAGAGTCCCCTGGGTGATGCTGAGCACCCTTAACTCCTATCTGAAGCTTCAAGGATTGGTCTTTAGTCAAAGCCTCGATAAACACATCACATCTGCTTCCCTAGGACAATTTCCAGATGACATGCATTTCATTGACTTTCTGTGAGGAATAAATGGGAATCTAGTGGCACATCTGGTGCTGCCTTCAAATCAATTTACAGTAGTTAAATAGAACTGAATTGGCACTCACTCACATGAAGAACCTGTCGTGCAGCTCTTTGTTCACTTCACCCCACTAACTTGGCTATTAAACTACTGCATTTACCTTAATGCAGATTTTATTAGAAAAAACAGATGATATTTTGCACATGGCTGAGCTTTAAGGCAGTTAATGAAATTAAAGCAAAGAACTCCCAGCACAGTAGGAAACATGGATAACAGAAACAATCATTTAGTCAGCACATTTCTGTTCCCACAGGATCCAGGGCTAATTATCAGGGCCAGGTTGTATCCAGAGGGATGAGGAGATGACAGCACAACAGTATTTCTCTGCACAGCTGCTCTAGTCAAAGTTATTTACACATTCTAGAGAAATAATGCTTTTAAAACAGATTTCTCCCCCAGTGCGAGCTGGGAGATGTAGATAATGGAGCCATGTAGTTTCCCTATCAAGTTTTCACAACCATTTGCAGTGTTTGAAAAGCAGCTCATGCAGTTTACCCCGTACCATCCATACGGGTCGACCCTGAGTAATTTTGGAAAAGATATATCAAAGAAAAAAGGATTTTACAGAGGGAAAGGAAGAAAGCAGATCCAAGTCTGGAAATCGTCTCCACAAAAGAGACCCTTTTTTCTTGTTTCTTTTTTCCTTTTTTTTCTCCTGATTTAAGTAAAAGCAAAAGAACATTCCACAGTCATCAAAGCACGTTCTCTTATCAGAGAGTAGGCTTTGGGTTAACTGCATACTTCTTGATCTTTCTCTATTCTCTTTACTAAACCAGATCATAAAAGGTGAGAAAGAGCAGTTTTGTCTACAGCACTTTTATGAGTTAAAAGCATTATTTTGTGTTTAAGGCACTGGGCCAGATCTTCGAACATCTGGTTCAGTTCCTGCCTTTTCCATAAACTTCCTGTGTGACAAAATATATTTGGACTTCAGTTCCCTATCTGTGAGGCAGGGATGATGTTGTTTTACAGAGGTGATCAGTTCGTGGAGCCTGTGTGAGTACCTGCATGGCCCAGTTGGATGAAAATCTGAAGCTGTGCACGAAGGTTGATTACCTGGTATTGCGAGTATCTAGTCCCAGCTCTCTCACTGTTGTCTGTGGCTTGAAGGTGTCTCAACTTTGCCATCTGTCATATGAGAACAATGCTGCTTTCTTACTTCCAATGGCAGTTGTGTGAATAAGTTGTTTGCAGTGCTTCCTAGTGCTTAGCCAAAGAAACCTGCTGTAAAAATGGAAATGATTTCTATCCCGAGAACCCTGTGCACTAAGGTACCTTTTACGTAAGAGAGGCCTTTCCCTGTCAGTTTTGCCGCTTCCCCTTCCCTGTCGTTTCCAAGTCCACTCGGCCTTGACACATTATTATCTCCCAGTCTGCAGATGTACAAATCCAGCTGCACCAGCTTGAAAGACCAAGAATGAGTAAATGATGGTTGCAGCCTGATCTTGGCCAGAATGCAGTTAAGATTTTATCTTAACAGTGCCTTTGGTGTCCAGGGAAAGGCACTGACCTGCAGGCCGCCTTCCAGCTTGTGCCTAATTGGAATGCTGGTGCTCTGCCAACAGCCCCACAGAAGGTCAAGTTGTGAACCAGCAGAAATATTTGAGTCAGATCCTGAAATAGGTGGAATGGTGTCGGGGAACTAACACTTCCACTCTGGGCTACATCTTTCCTTCCAGAGATTTTATCATTTCTGTGGCTTCCTGATCATTTTTCAGCAAGATTACAGTCTCAGCCTGCAAAGCACCAGGAGGATCGGTCCTAGCCGAAAATGATCTGGTGCGAAGGTTCCTGGGACCTTTGCTGTTCTGTAAGGCAGCCAGCTGTTTGAACGAACGCAGCAGGCATCTCCTTTAGGCTGCTAATTTCTGCTGTGGGTTAGCTGAGGAAAATGTTTTCAGTAGCTAGAAGGGACCGTTACTTTCCCAAATGTAAATCTGCTAATTATCTGGTCCTGTTCTTGTAGTCCTATGACTCTTTCCTTTTAACCTTTCACCGGAGAACAAGAAACCATATTCTCAAAATTACAGATTCAGATGTAACAGTCCTTTTACAATAACGTATTTCTTTAAACTGTGTGCTGGTCCTGTTCTGCCTCCTTTGAACTGAAAGGATGTATTTTTCTGCAATTAAAGGGGTTTTTTTCACAGTAATGCAGGGCTCAGCAATTCTGCAGGGCACTGAGCAAATGGTGTCAACATCCTCCTTGAGCCGAAAAACAAAAGGAAAGCAAGCAAGCAGGCTTTTGAGGAAGGATTCAGCTTTCCATTCCAGGGTTCTTACTCACAGCAACACACATTCCACAAGCCAGCCTGTTCCCCATAAGCACACAGCACATTCTGCTTTCTTGGGAACAAACATTTTCTAGTAATTTAAGGGAGACTCTTTGGATTGATAAAGTGATAAGTTAGGTGTCTTGAAATAATGCATGAGATGTGGGGAAATTGTGTGCAGGTCTGGTCATACTTTCCTAGAAGCTCACCACACACTGTGGGGTTCCTCAGAACCTTATCCGTGGGTACTTTCTGAGACAAGAAACTCTGAAGGCTTTTTTTTCAGGACGCCCCTTGGCCCTGGGGAAATACCCACTAATATTTTTATTGTGGTGGGTTTTGAGAACAGGATGATCAGGTAATACAGCACAGCACCTGCTTCTGGAAAGCAGAATATGGAGGAAAGGTAATAAAGAGGGAGCACCAGGGACTGGGAATGTTTGAACGAGCGCAGTGTGTATTTGGTGGGAGACAAGAATGCCTTCACACCAGTCCAGAAATGCTTAGTAAACCATTGAAGGAACAGTGTTGGCCAGTTCTAGAGCGAACCGTTGCTTGGGAGCTACCCTTAGGACTAGGCGTAGTTTTAGAAAGTCGTGCCTTTCGTCACACTGCCCGTTCCAGGAAAGGTCTGTCATAATCAAACAGGTCTGGGTTTTGCTGGCGGTATCAGCTGGTCTAGAAAGAGATTACCTCCTTGCCTCCCTTACAGCCTTAGGCTGTTGTAGCTACAGCAACGCTGCTACATTTTAATGCTGTTATGGACTCCCTAGACAAAAGGATATGAAGGAACAGCTTGTGAAAATCTATGAATCTCCAACAAGTTCAGTAGAGCTTTTCTGATTTACACTGAGTGAGAATCAGGCCTGTGCTATACACCAAGTCCTTCTTTGAGGCCACCATCGTCTGGTGAGGACGGGTGGCCGGGTTTCACGGATTTGTTTCAGAACAATGATCCAGATAGCTAAATAGACTTGAACGAGTAAGAGTGGAGATTACAGTGCCGTGAAAATGCGTAAAATAAAAAACTAAAGAGGCATCTTGAAAGATGATAAAATGTAAATCAAATAATAAAGTCCGGCGACAAATATTGTAAACAAGCAGGACTTTTACATCTGAAACTCAGTGCGGAGAACTTCATTCTCAAATATAGGTCAAATTTCCAGATGCTTCCTGATAACGTGGGAGGCACTCTGCGCCTGCATGCAATTCCTCACTTAGATAATGCATAGGAAACAAAATGATCTAAACTCCCAAGGCACTTGACCCTGTGTGCAGTTGTCTAGGAACAAAATTATGTACAAAATACGCAGATATTATCAGGGCCTTGTGTATATCGTGATTCCATAGCAGTGGAATTTGCTGAAGAACTGAGGTCTTGACTCTTGCATATTATTAGACACTATATGAAAGGGAATGAGAAGGATTTTGGAAGTCCTGAGGGAAGTCTCTGTGGTGGGCATTTTGCAGACATCTAGTAAATGACAGTCCTGTCCCTAAAAGGACACAGACTACAGAAGGGGAAGATACACCAGAAGGTGTAAATCACAATAGTAGTTGCAATAGCTGTGATTAAAAGAAAAAAGGGGTGCAGTGGTGGGGGTGGAAGTGTATAGAGTGGATAGGTTTCTAGCCTGTATGAGTGTTAAAATACCTTTGACAATGCCAGCCAAGTATTTTCGGTATATGCATATGGGCTTTTAATGTTAGCTTTGAGAAGGGTGAGCTCCTCAGCATGGGGGTGGAAGTGTATAGAGTGGATAGGGTTCTAGCCTGTATGAGGGTTAAAATACCTTTGACAATGCCAGCCAAGTATTTTCGGTATACTGACCTATGCTTTTAATGTTAGCTTTGAGAAGGGTGAGCTCCTCAGCATCTTCAAGGGATGGAAGGTGAATTTGGAAAGGAAAAATGTTCCTTTAGAAATGGCACAATTAACTATATCACTGCAGAGTAATACCCTAAGTCTCTCTTCTAGCCATATTCATCCCACAAGCCCAGGCTTCCTTCCCTACCATACAGGTGTGAAAAGTTCCCTCTGCTCTTTGTCTCCTTGCCAGAATTTCCAGCTTTTGCCATGCAAATGTTGTAACTGCTAATAGCTGAATATGAAAAAGTATGAAGAAGGCATAAAATTAAATTATATTGAGTATGAAACTGAAGAGCTTCTTTGGACTGTTTGAGTTAATGCTCAAATTATTTTTTTTGTAGAAGATCTTATTTTTAAGAATATAAATGAAACAGCTGTGAGATTTCTAATATGCTATTCCAGAATGTCTCAGACCCAAGTTCTTCGGTACACATCAAACGTGAATATGATGATCTTTAACTAATCATGGATACCAACATTATTCACATAACTGAAATTTGATGACATAGGTCGCATTCCAGAATCCTGGAAATAGGTCGGCCTATGCTCTGATGACATTTTTACCTGGGAAAAGAAGAGGTGCTTTGTATATTTCTTTTCCAAAAGTAATATGCAAAATACTGATGATGCACGTATTGGTTTACAGCCCTGGGTATATCTCCATAGCCTGAGGAGTTCTCTTCCATGGCAATGAAAGCATTTCAGTTGCACTACACAGTTCCTATAGGGAAGTATTGTGAAACCACAGCAAAGACTCAAAATTAAGCAAGCTTTCATTATTTCTGGGTTGGTATATTTATAATTAAAGGTACTATTTTTCATCTTGTGCAGATAATTGCCTAACTAGTCAAACAGTTGCTTTTGATTTAAGAACTGAATTAGAGCTTATGTTCAATGTCATTAACTTCTTTAAATAGCTTTATCTTACAGTTCAATATGCCAGTTAGCAGGTCTAGGATTCTGCATAATGTTTTGTGATGCTGAGGCCCAGACAATTGCTTTCCCATTTTATTTCAATTTTCACATCTGTTCGTTGGTTACCTTTTGCACTGCGCAGCCTCAGTTTGGACACAGACTACAGAAACTGCAGCCACAGCACCCCACCAGGACACAAGTGCAGAACCTGCCCGCAGCACAAGAAAGGGAAGATGGAGCCAGCAGCAACCTGGATGCAAGTCAAGCGCAGGACAGTCATGCCCAACCACGTGGGAGTGAGCCATGGTAATGGAGCAGAGCACATACGCCTGCACTGGCACGCCAGGTTGGTGAGGTGGGCACTGCAGCTTACAAGGGCATGTCTTAGGGTTACCTTCCCAGTCTCTGCTGGAACTTTTCAAGGAGCTGGTCTGTAATGTATGGAAATTGAATCTGTGGATATGTCTCTGCCTTATGCATAATCTTCTAAATGTGATTTACTGAATCCCAAATTTGACTGGTAAAGTCCCAGACTGGCACAACTCCACTAGATGAGCAGTTGTCTGTCCTGCTATGACTGGGCTAGTGTGTGTTTGGGGGCCACCTGACAGTTACCTGAAGAGAACAGAGTCAAGTGTAGAAACCTAAGACAGGGGAGCAGATTATCTTGGGAAGGCAAAAGCTAAGGGTGCATCTGGTTTCGTAGACAGACCATGAGCAGAGATAGGCAGAGCATGGTCAGGTATGTTGTTATAGGATTTCCAAACTCTTTCAAGATTGTACCTAAACACAGCCTAATCCAAGAACTATTTGAACCTCACCAGCAAAATCTGAACCCAGAGAGGCGCTATAACAAGCGGTAGGAATCCTACAGAGCGAAGCAGAGAGGTACTCAGGAGTCAAAGAACAAGTAGTGAATCCATTAAAGCCTGAGGGGACTCTAAACACCACTTTTGGCTTTCTGAGGCCATAGGCAGTTTTTCAAACTATGTGTATTAAAGCAGATTCCTCAGTCATAAACAACAGTGGCAACCTTAAATGTCTTTTATTTTCTCCTTTTTGGCTTTTTTTCTTTCATTTGGGAGAAAGTGGAGGGGGGAAAGGACTTATTCTGTATAAAAGCCTCAAGGTTCACAAGGTGCAATCTCCTGTTATGGCAAACAGTCACTTAATAAAATTGTCGGCACAAACTGTTGGCAATCCTTTTAAATACAATTGGTCTTTTTGCTCCTACTCTGTCAGAAGGCTGGTTTAGTAACTCCCTGCTCTGCTCTTTACAAACCCTCTTTTAGCTGGCATTTTGCCAGTGTCATCTTGTGCAATAAGGATCAAATATCTCTTGTCTGTGAGCTTATACAATTGAACAGTGTCACTCCTTTAGGCACCTTAGCAAGATAGGCTCTTCGTGAAGGTAGAATCCAGTCTCCTGACCTGCCTGGAGTCCAGTCTCTGAATGTGTTCTGTGCACCCAATCCAGATCAAAGTAATTTTTTAAATAATGGTGACTAGAATATGACATTCCAGGGGACGTTTTATTATTTCATATAAAATGAACTTAATATTTACTTATCTCTGTTAAAATACCTTGCCTGTCTGGTGAGGATCACATTCGTCTTTTTCATATCTTCATGTCAGTCACATCTCATAGCTGGGCCATCAACCCATCAACATGGGTCACTGTCCCTGGACACCTCCAGCTGATAAGTTGCCAACTTCAATGAGAAATTCTCATTAGTCTTTGCATTTTATTGTAGTGTATCACATTTCTATTACTCCTGACTGAAAAATCAATCTTTCTTGTATGATAATCTGTTCCCTCTCCTTATACAATGTTTTACCGCTCTATTGGAATTGTCTCCAACTGTGCCATCAGCGGATTTCATTAATATGTTCCTAGTCTTTGTGCTAAGACCATTCATGAGAAAATTTTATAATACTGAGCCCCGGAAGATGTCTCTCTGTAATCTTCCTTCAACCCGCAGTGATTTAACCCTTGTTCTCTCTCTCCCTTACTCTCCTTGCCAAATGCACTTGTTATTATCATAGTCATTTGTAGTCACATATTCAGGTGATTCCTATTCTATTTCATAACCTTCTTTAACTGATGAATACTTTACAGAAGTCACTTTTCCCTAAAAAAATTGTTGTCAAAACCAACAGAGGAAGCTGTTATATTTTGTAGATCCAGACTGCATTTTGTCCTGTTTATCATTACCTATATACTTTGTACAGTATTTTCCTTTACAACATGTTCTAAAACCTATTATACTCTTGAAGTGGACAAGTGCGTCGTCATGTTCTTTCTGTATTGTTAAACACAGAAGTAGTGTTTTCTATATGAGATGGAAAAAATAGCCCCCATTTTCTTTTGGTAGATAATCATTAATTTCTGATCTGTTAGGATTGCACAGTGATCCATTTTTTTAATGACCAAAGACTCCTTTTTTCCCCCTTTGGGTTTTTTGAGGTCTTTTTGGCAATTCATACTTCATTGCTGTTTTTTCTGATCTCCAAGGCAGAGAAATTTTAGTTGATTAATTTCCTTTTCCATTTTTTCTATGATTTTGTTTACTTCTAATACACATTTTCAGGTAGCTGCTCATACAGACAGACACCTCCTCTAAAAGTGTTCTTATTTTCTGGACAAATGAGTATTTTCTTCCCAATGAAAAAATGTTGGTCTCATTTTTTTCAAGACACATTGTACCTATTCAGTGGTGCCCACTTTATTCTTTAAGGCTAGAGCCCTACCCCTTAAATAATCCTGATCATTTCTAATGGGGCAATTTTAGGGCACAATATTCTGAGAAGACATAATCAAATCCGACTGTAAAAACAAAGGCAGTGAAAGCTACTGCAGGAGAAGTATTTTGATTGTGTTGCGAAGGAGCGTGCTAGTAATTGTGAGAAGAAATTCAGGTTCAAGAAAAAAAAAGATATCACCAAAAAAAAAAAAAACTGACGCCAAAAAATACGCTACAGTCCAGAGACATCTTCCAAAGGGAATCTTGGAAGCAGAAAAGATTCTACTTTCAAAAGCAGATTTGACCAAGCAATAGAATAGGTCCTGCATTTTTAAGCTGGCTAGCAGGGACTTTTTCCATCTCTAGCTTCCATGAGTCTCTATTCCCTACCTCCCCTTTGCCTGACAGATGTTCTGCTCCTCATTAAATAAGGAAGTAACAGCACCCTTTACTGACTGTCCCTCAGTTTTCACTTATAATTTAACCCCAGATTTCAAGTACTGCTGCACTGCCTTGCACCCACTCCACTGAGGTTAATTCCAGCTAATTCCTGTCTTCAGGTGCTGTTCCTGCCCTGACTCAGCAAAGGAGGGGAAGGAGGAAGAAATGCTACGTACCATTTAGCAGTTCTGTGAATGAAAAAACTTACTTTTAAGGCACAGCTTGCAACCTGCGGGTGGGACTCAAAGCCACGTTTTTTTCATCCGTTCTGTTTAATATCACAAACTGTAGTTTGAGGCACCAATGCAGGTGATTGACTTTTGTAGAACTCATTCCCATATCTAATTTCTTTACAATCTGTCTGTCTGCATTGTTAGATTTACGTGCATTCCCCCTCAAACATCAGGCTGGAGTCGTTCTTCATCCTGCGGGGTTAACTAATCCATCGTTAGGTGGACCCATGCAGATCCGTAAGAAATGTTTGCTTTTAAAGCCAAGCTTTCTTGCATCAGCTTTTGACATTTTACTCACTTGGACAAGCAGATTAATGGTGTCAGCATTGTGCATTTGCTTTGCAGGGAATATTGAGCAGATGTTACACTGGCTTGTTGCCCCACCCTGAGCATGAAGAGGTAAATCCTGCGAGACCTTGCTATTGTTAGTAGGTCAGTTACCAGGAGGTCAGATAGTGTCCCTTAGCCTGTTTTATACATAAATATGATATTGATTAATCTTAGATATTTGGATTCAGATCTTCTGGGAGGGGCTTTTTATTAGAAGTACAGGGCCAAAACCTGCCATGTCAGACTAGGAAAAATGTCTGCTGACTGGAAGGGCTGGGTTTCTTTTGTGAGGGCTTCCAGGTTGAACGAGCTGTGAGTTGTGCTCAGGACACCTTGCATTTTCTCTCTCAGCAGGCATGCGGGCAAGTTCTGCAAGGAGAGGCACCATCTTTTCATCAAGCCAATGGGATGTAATAAAAGAATGTTTTTCTAAAAGGCACGCAAGTCCCTTTTTAGGTCTGAAATGGAAACCACAAAATTCAAGCTCAATAGAGAGTAAGAAGGGAACAGTTCTTCCAAAAAATCTGAGTAAGCAGCCCCGGGATGAAAGGAAATGTTATCAAGAGAAGAGATGGTAAGCCACACATAAGCATTGTCGTTCAACGGGGGCTAAACTTCAGAAGTGAACCCACTGAGGTAGAACTACATCTGTTTGACACAGGCAGAAGAGAATCAGGTTCATTGGTACAGATTTCAGAAATGGGCCTGTGCCACAGAGTTGGACTCACCTCACGTTTCCCAAAGCTCAGGAAGTCTTCAGAACCAGGGCTCTTGGGCTCCTCTCACATAATTTACAAAATGGAGGCTGTAAGCCTACATTAACTGTTGTCCTGGCACAAAGATTTTGGGTATACTACTCTCACAGATAGAAATAGAATGATTATCTCCCTACCTTCTGAAAATCCAATGGAATTATTTATGTTATTTAATTTACAAATGTATTAGTTTTATATATGTAAGTGTGTGTGTGCAATTATTAATTTGTTAATTTGTTAATTCCATGTGAGATGGGGTTTGGGGTTTTTTTGTTTTGTTTTGGGGTTTTTTTGTTTGTTTGTTTTTTCAAAGAAGTTCTCTCTCCATTTTAGCCAAAAAGAAGAAAGAAAATAGAAAACCTACACATCAGTCCCATACAGGTAAAACTCAAATCTATTTCAGTGCCTGCAAGATATGAATATTCACAATGTTCTCTGGTCTTGGCTCAGGGATTAGCTCCCAAATGAATATCTATTAATGCCCAGTATTCACCCTTCAAAAGAGATTTTATAAAATAATGTTGAGTATTTATGATATTTAAATACCAGAAATATGATACTATCATTTTTTATGCCTTGAAATGTTTGTAGGTAGGCTACTTCGGCTAGAATACCACAATTATATTGACATAATTCTGCTGGTCAAGAAAACCTTTTCCTTTATAATGTCCCAAAAATTCCTGGAAGCTTGGTTATTTAGCTTAAGCTAAAGAGAATGGATTCAGCTCTGGAGGTCCATGGTTCACTCTCTGCTTTTGCAGGGTATGACTAATATTTAATTCAGTACTTCATTCACCTCTCTAAAAAGACAAGCATAAAATGACAAAGGCATGTAAATAGACCATCTTATGTATTAAGTATATTTTCCTGATAATTACTCCTGGAAGCTTGGTTATTTAGCTTAAGCTAAAGAGAATGGATTCAGCTCTGGAGGTCCATGGTTCACTCTCTGCTTTTGCAGGGTATGACTAATATTTAATTCAGTACTTCATTCACCTCTCTAAAAAGACAAGCATAAAATGACAAAGGCATGTAAATAGACCATCTTATGTATTAAGTATATTTTCCTGATAATTACACATGGGTTGATTTCTTTCCTCTAAGAACAGATAGCCTTATTACTGGCATTTCATTAAAATAAGTCCTTCTCTGGCTTAACAACTAATGCATTTTAAGCCTGCTCATTTAAACTATTGAGACATTTCAATTGAAACATTTACTAAAAGCCTAAAAGTAACAAGGCTTTTACTTATGGAACACCTTTTATATCCCCAGTGTACCTTTCCCTGCATAAGCTGAGTCTCAGTTATGACATGAGGTGGTTACTAGTCGAATTCATCACCTCCCAGTCAACTGTACGCTTCCCCTTGAATATGAATTTGCAAGCCAGAAACCTATCGAAAGGCCAAGGGATAGAGAGCAGAAGTACCCTGAACAGAATGGCACTTGTTCCCTCCGCCACTTCAAGTTTCCTTGCTGTCTCCCTGCATTCATTTGCATAATAGAGGTGATCATCTGGCCTTTATTACGGCAGATTGAATGTAAATCAGTTCCTGAAACATAAAATACATCCCAGGGAACTCTCTGCACACTGGCATACAAATGAAGGTCCTAGTGCTGCCTAGGGATACTGAAGGTGACAGAAGAAAAATATTAGTGTTGCTGATTAACTCTCATTGTTACAACTTGTATGAGAGGCTACAGGAGGATTTCACAGTCTTGTTGAAAGCAGCGTTTCTTTTAGTTCATCTCACTTCTCCCATTTCTGTGAAGTTGTTTAAGAGACTGGGCTTCGTATTTCAGTATATAACTTGCCGCCAAAAACATCCCCATTTTTGACGCCCTCTTGGACTGAACTGGACTCCTCCAGGCTGGGAGATTTCTGCTACACTGAGATATAATCATGTACTTAATGGCCTCATCTTGAGCATCAAACCTAATGAAAACACCCTTCTGATCTGCAACATTTTACTGAGCCATGCTGCTTAGAATATATTTCCAGTTTCTCTGGTAAGACACTATTTTCCTTCTCAACACAAAAACACCTGCAGGCTTTTATTCCTAGCATTTAGATATAAACAGAAGGGTATTGACCGCACTCCTGCTCAACCTTTTTGACCAGGATTCCCTACCTTTCGTTTTTGCTAGAGCAGGCTAGGGTGCCATGCCTTCTCTGTCACTTAACGGAACTACTGCTCATACACACTCTTCCCAGGAGAAGGGCACACATCCGTGTTTCTCTGCCTCCTTTCCAGAAGCCTGTCAGTTACTGCGCTAACCTTCTGATGTTAATGCAATAATATCTTTCCCTTTAAGTTTGCCTATAAAATATAATTTATTGGACCTTTTTCTTCCCATCTGCTGCAACTTGCTGTTCTTCATGACTCGCTCCAAATAGTCACTAACAGTTGTGTAAGTCACATCTCATGCACAGAAGGGGAGATTTCCACTACCAGGTTGCAATCTCATCCAGCGACCACCATCTTTGCAATGAAGCCTTGCACGGAGCACACTGGGGCACGTGTCAACGGACAAGCTGCGGCGTTGCACTTTAAGAAGAGTGTATGTCATATTTGCTTCATATATCTGACAATGGAAAGGGGCCAGGGAGCTGAATGTTGCCAGTCATAAATTTCAAAAAACACTAGGGCCAAAAGCACGGTATTTTAAGATGGTGTGGGGCCAGAGAGTGTGAGTCTTTCTCCTACCTTTAGGTTTTATCCAACTTCGGGGTTGATTTGGGCCATCTTTTAAAATTATTTCAACAATCATAATGGCCAGAAACTCTTCTTTAGCATCTTTTATCTCTCTCTCTCTCTTTTTTTTTTTTTTTTAATTGGATTTGCATTCTTGAAACTCTTGCTCAGTCCTTGCTTTGCCAGCATCCAAGTGCTGGCAACAACACAAACCAACACAAATCTCCTGGGTTTTATAGTAACTGGCAATGCTGTTCTCCAGGGAGAAGTATTAGCCCTGTGGATAAAGCTTGGATTTCATATAAAGCAACCCTGTTTGTTCTTTAAATTTGATGATATGCTCTCATTTTCAATGTATGTCTTTATTAGTAGAGTACAGTATTTCTTTTAAAGCTTTTAATATTTCAGGCTTCCTCCCATTTAAAATTATAATTCTCTGCTATTTCAGTAAAACACTACACCAGTTTTCTTGAAGCTGACTAATTTTTGCCTGTGGTTCTAGCTCTGTATTTCATCAGCACCAGTTAGGGCTGTCCAGCAGCAGCACATTTCTTAAATCTGTACAAAAGATATAATTGGCTTTCTATCACTGATTCAGTGTTTCTAGAATATTTTCACATTTTGATTCTCCTCTTTTCACTCCAAATCATGTTACTCATCACAGTGGCTGCAGCTCAGCTCAGAGTGCTTTGGTGGGACGACAATCAATCAGACAAAAAGAAAATTAGGCTGTTGTCTAAATTCTTTACCTGGAAGAGACAGATTTAATAACAATAGGTCCATGCTCTCATTCACAATTTTAAGAGCAGGCAAAGTATAAACTCTTGAAAAAAGTGAATTTCATTGCTGTGAAGATGATTAATCTCACCTGCAGAGAACAAAACAGAAGACTGCCTCTATTTCCAAACCAGAAAATTTTTCTTCAAGTTCTTTCTTTCACATCTTGGCTTCCAGATGTTGTCTTCACAGGTCCCCGACTGCACCATTACAGCCTCACCTCAAGTTTCTGTTTACATCTGAGGCTCTCCTCTAGACAGAGTGAAGCACAAATATGTTACAGCTAAACATTGTATTGTTCTCTGACCTGAACGTATGGGCATAGTGTGTTCTGTAGGTTGGATATAAAGGCCTGAGATATGTGACGCTTAACTCCTCTCTTTCACCTTCATAAGGGTGAAAGGGTGCTCTTAATTATTTTCCTAATTTCATAAATGCGATCGGCTCTCCTCAAGCATGCAAATACATCAGTGAAGAGCTGCATCTTTTGGAGAGCCAGACGTCTAAAATTTTTCTACTTACAACTGCTCAGTGAGATTGGGAGCAGGAATCAGTATAAAATCAAATGATGCTTCAACCTGGTACGGCGACTAAAGCAATTCAGAGGCAAGAGTGAGTAAGGATGCAGGCAAAGAGGACTCGAACAATATAGGCCAAGATACGGAATGTGGAGGAGGTGCACAGGTCATGAGAGATTGTTTCTACCTGGGGTGTGCGTAAAAGTAGCAAAGCTAAAAATAGGAAAGTCAGGTCCTGACAAAAATGTAAAATATTGAAAAGAACGTGGAGGACAATACATTAACTGCAAAACACGGATTAAACGTATGGAAATAATTGAAGCAGCAGATTCATGGGTCCCGATTCAGCAAAACGTTACAGATTTAAGTGTACTCTTCATTCCCACAGAAGCTAAATCCACAATTAAAATCCTGCCCATAAATATGTGCTGAATTCATCCTATAGTAATCATAGTCTCCTCCTTCAGCAGTCACTGAGCCATAAGGTTCACTGCATCCAGGGAACGTAGACTGCTCAGGACTTCAAAATACTGCCTTTTTGTAAGAGTACCAAACCCATAGTTACAAGACACAATTAATCTTTAACCTTTTTCTAACTGTTTTTGCTTGAAGGATCTTAGTACTGGGCATTGATCCAATAAACATGAACTCGTTCAAGGGTGGAAGACAGAATGAGATCCTCCCTGATATTTTCATTCTCTGTTACCATGTTTAAATAAGCAAAAAATAGCTTAATTTTTCTCCCAGCATCCCTGAATTGTTTCACATATAGAATGCAGTAAAAATGTAAAAGAAAATTGTTCTTGGAATTTATGCTACCATTTTTCCCTGATAATGACTTTAGGCACAGTAAAATTAACAGATGTTTCTTACCAAAATAACCCAGAACTAAATGTTAAGTATTTATTCTCTTTTAATAAGACAAAATGATCAGCAGCCAACTCACTCCAGAGTGTCAAATAAATGTGCTTTATGTACAATCATGAGGCCCCCATCTGAAGCAAATTAAAAATTAATCTTAGGTAAACAGATCATCGTGGTTTTGTAAATGTGTTTCTGAGGATGAGATTAATTACATCCATTGATGCGAATAATATATAATGGATACCCATTTTCCTTTCTAAAAGGATGAAATCAGATCCATTCTGCAATTGGGACTTGGTTGTTCTTAAAAATATCAGAATAGGCACTTAAAATGGGAACAAAGAACAAAATGAAAACACAGAGAGGGGTAGAAGGAATTTTACTGAAAGCTGTTAACAGAATCTAGAAATCCCAAGTGAGATGACAATGAGTAGCCAAGAGCAACAAAAGCTGGATCCTAAGGCCTAGATCCTGCCGTTTTTTAGCTAATGCCACGGAGCATACTGCAGGATTCTGGAAGTGCTTGCGAGATCAGGCACCAACCCCTCAGCTTGGCTGTAGGTTAGCAGTAACAACAGTTAATAAAACAACATTTGAAAGACCATGTAAACTCCAGAAGCTCCAGAGATGTTTCCATTCTGTAGAACTCTTGGTAGCTTAAGTTACATGTAATTCTGCATGGGTTTTCTTTCGATATTGAATTTAAAATACTATGGAACCATTTATGAAAATGTGTTTTCCAAAAAGCAGGAATATGCCGAGGAGAGCAATGACCTTTTCAATAGCAGTTCCTGTTTTAATTCAAATACTTTAACAACTAAAAATAATAAGAGGAGCGTGGGGGTTTGTTCCAGTGTTGTTGTTGTAGCTGTTAAATTATAAAGCTGTATTTCAATGGATAATCACTGATATACACTATGAAGCCTGGACGGTTTTAGACATGGCATGTTTTTTCCATGGCATATGTCAAACCCTCCTGCTGAGCTGGGTCCGGTTATTCATGGGCAGGACGCTGGATCTATCCATGCCTAGGAAAAGGGTTACTTACCTCATGAACATGGAAGTTAAAGATTGCCTTTAACATTAAATTATCTTTTTAGACTGGCACCAAGACGTCCCTGTGTTGTGGTAAAGTTTGCACGATAGTTCCTGGTGTTCAGGAGTGCTTAATCCAACACAGTTTCACAAGAAAACTAGGAGGAATTAAAGCAGAGCAGGAGACCTTAGTCACCCTGAAGTGAACTTTACTCTTGGTAAACTCTTGTAAATGCTAGAAAACATGTCGGCTAAAGAAAATTCTGCAGTTTAGTTTAGTTTTTTGAGTACTGGGTGTGTGAAATTATTTGCCTAATACTTAAGTATGATGTCTCAGCAGATTGCAAGATCTAACCTGTATACCGAACTTTTTAGAAATCACTTCCACAAAGTTCATGTGCACTAGTGAGCCATTTGTCTCTCATTTTTCTGGTGTTAACACCTCTAAATTTATCAGCCCAATTTGACTATACTGCCACTGTAGCTGTAATCTAAGCAACTCCAAGAACATGCTCATTAAGCAGATAGCGTAATTCTTTTTGGCTGGAATTCCACCATAAGCAGGGGAATTTGTTTTCTGGGAAAAGAGGTAAAGTGATCTAATAATTGTGGATAGCAGAGAGAAACTGTGAACCGGGGTACAGATCTGGACTTGTTCACAAGTGATTATCTGGGAAAGGTCCTGGTAATGGTAATCCAGGTGCCTGCCGGCATCAGAAAGGAGTCGCATGGCCCTTAGATGCACTGGGTGGGTGGGCCTTGGTATTTACTGTCGCAGAAAAAAAGGTAGTGCGTATGTGACATTTAAAGATTTAAGGGATAAGAAGATGGAGGTGCTAGCAAAGATCAAATGTGCTAATTCCATGAAGGAAGTCCACAGTTTGTCTGCTTCAAATTCGCAACTCCTTTTCTTCAAGTTCAGAACAATCAACCACTTCGGAATAAATTCTTACTTCAGTTAGAGAACGCAGATAAATAACTACAGAAACTGGGAAGTTCAAAATCCCTTTTGCTCATTCAGAACATCCTCTGTCACTGCAGGACTCTCCTCCATAGGATGTCAGCTGGTGCCTTAGGATCATACAATCATAATTCAGGTTGGAAGGGACCCTCTGGGATTTAACTCCCTGCTCAAAACAGCTCTCATCAGGTCAGGTTGATCAGGGCCACATCCAGGGGAGTCCTGAACGTCTCCAAAGATGTTCTACAGCTTCTCCAAGCAACTTGTGTCAGTGTTTGACCACCCTCCCGGTATTTTATCCCTTTTATCTGGAAGGTAGAATTTACCACACCACAACTTGTGTCTGTTGCCTCTTGAGCCATCACCGTGCACCTCTGAGAAGAGGCTAGTTCCATCTTCCAGTCCCGTCCTGCAGTCAAGTAGGTGTAGGCAGCAACAAGGTCTGCCCTTAGCATTCCCTTCTCCAGGCTGAAGATCTCCTGATCTCTCAGCTTCCTCACGTGCATCACATTCTCCCGCCCTTGACCATTTTGGAGGCCTTGTTGGCTTGCTCTGCCTTGAGGGCACACTGCTGACCCTTATTCAAACTGTCACTAGGACACAGGGTCCTTTTCTGCAAAGTTGCCTGCAAACAGCCCCAGCCTGTACAGCTGGACGGGGCTATGCCTTCCCAGGCGCGAGACCTGGCCATCGCTCTTGTTGGACTTCGGGAAGTTTGCAACAGCCTGTTTCTCCAGACGCTGCAGCACCCTCTGGAGAGTAGCCCTGCCCTCCCGCTGAATTCAGCTTTCGAAGTGCAATGAAAGGATGTAAAAGCCAGAGAGACACGGTGGGAAAGAAGCTTGTGCATCAGAAGCCTCTCAAGGGAAATGAGAGAACCAGATGGAGATGATAGTTTCTTTTACCTCTAGAAGCTACTCACAGTGGGAAGGAAGCATCATAGAAGCGCTTATTCGGCGAAGCATTCTTCTGTCAGCAGTGAGAAATCGGTTTGACCGTCTGTCTTACCATCTTGAAAAAAACCATTTGTGCTGATTTCTTAAGATGTGTTGGCAACTTGCCTTGTGATATTGCTGTCGTATGACAGTATATTTGCATTTGCTGCCCACAACATTTTAATTCTGTATCTGTTTTGATCTGATGACAGTTCTAAGTCACAAACCAAAATGGAGTCTTCGTTACACATTTCTGTTTCCCCCAGAGGAGATGCCTGGGAACTCTCACGGACCAAAATGTGCAGGATTCTGCAGCTGGTCTATTTAACCTCATTTTGTGCTGAAATCTTCTTCGAAGAAGGAAGTATCTGAAAGCCAGAGAGGCTATCTGGATTCATCTCATTCTTCAGATTTTTTGTTCCATAAAAAGCCTGTGTTCAGACAAGCCATCCAAACAGTTGCATTGCTAATGGGACCGTACTCCTAATCCTTTGGCTCTGTAGATTCAATAAATCTGTAAGGCTTTTAGGGTGTATAACCTTTCATAGTTTGCCACCACTTCCATCAAGATGGTGTTCCCTTTGCAAAATACGTAACCTAAGGCTCCACATAAACCATTTGTGGTCGGGGAATGTGGCTTTGGGACAAACTTCCGAGACAGGTTAAACAAATTCAGCCTCTGGTTGCTTTTAGGAATTCTGCAAGTTTTCACACCCCTTTTAGAAATCAACCCTCCCACATATCCAGGTATCCTTTTTACATGAACAAACAAAAACCTTTAGAACAGCCAGATGTAGCTTGCAAAACACCCCACACAGCCTTCACAACAGAAAATAAGGCAGGAGGAAACCCCTGTCAGGTCCATCAGAGACTGCGCACTGATTTATGCGTAGGATGTTCAGATGCTTCTGTTAATGCATGGCACTACTGAGCCACAAATTATTCAAGGAGTGATTTTTCCAGCACACACCGAATACCACTAATGATTAGTGATCTTAGGAATGTGCTCTCTGTCGTACAGAAAGGATGTTATTGTAGCGATATCACCGCTTCACGTGACCCGTGGCACAAACTTCTGCGCCTGGTGAATGGAAGACAGAGGAACGCAGATGAATTGCTTTTGATTCACCTTCCGTGATGTGTTGCAGGATGTCTTGGTGACTACCACATCTTACAAGCCGACTTAAAACAACCTCATCTGAGATATCCTTCCGTTGACCTTGTTTTCACTGGGGTCTCTTCATGGGTTGCTATAAATGCTTCCAAAGGGGAAAAACATGAAATGTACTAAAATCCTCATGGTTAACATTCCCTAAATGTATGAGAAGCCACCCCCTGGCAGCCGTGGCACAGCTGTGGGCCAAGCAAGTAAAAAATGTGCATCAAAACTTTGCTCTCTTTAGTCTGAGCAACCAAATCTATTCTGGATTCTTCCACGATTTGGCACAAGTGGGATGGGTGATATGCTGAAGGAGGAAAGGTAACGCTCTGCATGTTTCTGGGAGAAAAAAGCTGAGCATGGACTTGGACATAATCCTATCTTCAGCCTCTTAACAAGGAATAGTACTGTTAGTTACTATTAATTAGTAAACATCATTCAAGCACCTCTGTGGATTGGGTAAGTGGCTCCCAAGATGCTTTTCCTGCCGTTTTGGTGGAGTCGGCACTGAACACCACTGGCCAGGAAAGCAGTATCTGTTTCACAGAGCTGTTTGGGAGAGGAGGTGGGGAACAATTTCTTCCTTAAGACGCTTTTTACAGTGGAACTGCTGGAGCTGGACACTACCAGGACACGGGGATGACTTCCAACAACCCTCCCGCAGGAGAAAGGATGAACCGTGAGGCCTGTGCTGGCACAGGGGCTAACCTTGGGGAGCTGCGGTGTCCCAAGGGAACCTGCAGTGTCCCAACTCCCTCTGCTTGGTGGTAAGAGCGAGCGTGGCCAGTCGAGGCCTGAGAAGGCTTCAGTTCTGAAGCTGAAAGAAATGCAAAACGACGTCTGTGCGGGTGCTGCTCCTACCCTTCCTCTGGTCCCTCCAACCTTGCCAGAAGCAGGGCCGGGACCGCGGCTGTGGGGGCACGGACACGACAGCATTTCATCAGCAGCTGAAAATTACATTGCTTTCATCTGCTGCTGAAAATCCTGGAACGAGGGGGTCTCTTCCATGATCATGGTATTACAAAGGTGACTCTGACCCTGCCAGTGCTTAGGGTATCACAAAGGTGACTGTCCACCAGTGCTTAGGGTACTACAAAGGTGACTGTCCACCAGTGCTTAGGGTGCTTTTCTCCCCAAAATGCGCTTGCTGGCCAAGCTACGGGAACCAACTCAGCACCGTAGCAGCTACCCTAAGTCTCTGAAATGTGCTGTTTTCCCTTCTTGTTGTGATTATAAGACTTGAAAGTTACTTTTTTTTTTTTTCCTAATTTTTGAAGCATCTATTCCTCATGGGTGACTTGGAATGCTTGAAATTTACATTTTTTTTTAATTTTTGAAGCAGCTATTCCCCATGGGTGACTTTAGCCTCCGGAAGCCGCCCCGAATCCCCGCTGTGAATGGCCCAGAGCTGGGGGACAGCTTTGACTTTGCAGCCGACCCCTTCCTTTCGGAGCGCCGTTTGCGTGTGGCGCCCCGTCACCCCGGTTCTTCCTCCCGACAGCACCGCGGGTTTTGTTCTCCAGGCAACTTTGCCTCGCCCGATCTCTGCTTCGGGGGAACAAAAAAAGGCAGCGGAATGTTCCCAGCCAGCTCGTACAGGCGGACGGAGGTGGAATAAAGGGGAA
>NW_010264925.1:34565-36418 GCF_000690775.1 Eurypyga helias | reverse complement strand
TCTCCAGCCTGTCCAGGTCCTTCTGTAGAAATGGATTGTTTTAACCAGCGGGACTGTAAACCACAATTCACTGTGAGGATACAAGGGTAGTATTAAAGTGTTCAGAATGACATTTTCCTCTGGAAATTACCCCTAGTAAGTGTTTAATATGGAAGCATAAGAGGTGAAAGGTCATATAAACCTTTGAAGTGAGCTGGCTTCCAAAGGTGACTGAGAGCTCCATAGGAGCAGTTGTGCAGCAGGATTGAGCCCATGTGGTTTCCCTTCTAGTTGAGCCAAAGCTGAAAGACTCCAGCGTACCCTATGCCCTCTTGCACGATGGCACAGCACGTTCCCAAAGCGCTCTGCACTCCTGGGACCACTACAGTCAGCTGCCTCGTCTGCTGCGAGGACAAGACCTCAAACCTCAGAAAGTGAGGCTGGTTCTCGCCGTGTTGCCCCAACAGTCCCAGCAGAACATTCCTCAGTGAAAGCAGCTGAATAGGCCCCGGAGACGAAACACTTGCAGTTCGGTTCCTGGTGTACAGCAAATTCCCTCTGCGGGGGCTCGGAGAGCTCAGACCTTTTAACCAGAGATTCCAGAAGCAAACCAGGACAAGGTTTTCATTAGCCAACTGATCAGTGTCAGGAAAGGACAATTTTCCTGAGCCACTTCACAGCATCTCTAGGTGCTGAAAAACACTGAGGGCTGAAGTCTACCAAGAAACTTTTTCTTACACCTAAACAGCTAAAACTGTCCAGAGTAGGGGAAAACCAAACTCCATCTGCTCCCTTCCAAGATGCACTTTGGAGTAATTACCTTGCACAGACATCTCTGGCTGGGCAGGGAAATGCACAGGGAAGCACAGAAGTCAAGCACGTGTTCTACAGTCCTGCTGCTTAAAACAGAATCCGTCTCTCCAGCATCTCACATCCACAGGGCGCGTTACCTACGCTACTGGACGCGCTTTCAGCAGCCACTGGGGAAGCTCACTGCCATCTCCATTTGCTGCAGTCCGCGTTGGGGAAAAAAAAGGGAGCACCTGGAGCCATTGCTGTGGTCTCAGAGCTGTAGGTACTGCCTGCAGCCTGCCCAGAGGAAAAAAAATTGCAAGAACATAAGTTTGAGGACATTTTACTACTCCTTTTCCACAGCTGAGGTGTCTCAGGAGCCCTGTGAAGGGCCCTGGATCAAAGTTGTGGTCCTACCTTGACGTGGTACCTGCGGCAGTGCTGCAGAGCCCCCCTCGGTCTCCTACCCCCATCCCCTTGCTCCTACCCCTCCCCTACACTGGAACAGGCATTTTTTGGGCTGTCTTAACAGGATTTCTTCAGCTTTGTTCACTGTATCGGCACCAGTACCTGTGCCTCGAGCAGCACTGCCGTTCGTTCATGCTGCTTCTCACAAAATGCAAAGTTCAGGACCAAAGTCCAGAGAGTAAGGGCAGAACTTCTCTAAATACAGTTTTGTAGCACCAAGGAGGCTGCTTTCCATAGTTTTGCTCATCCTGTGGCCACAGCACGTGTAACAGCATTAAAAGAGGAAGTCTCTACGGTTGTTCAAAAACTGCAAATTCATTGTGGCTTTCTGCACCCCGATTTAGGCAGACAGGCCCAAAGCTGTCTGCGTGGAACAGGGCCAAAAGACTTGGTGCTCTAAAACGAAGCCTATCGAAGAGTACCTGTCAGTGCTTCTGCCCTTGTCTTCAAAAACACCGCAAGTGGGAAGCTAACACGCCCACGGGGACAAGGGACAGGCAGGGAGCTCGGGATGCGTTTGGGCAGCTCCCAGGAGGCTGCAGGGCTGGGGCAGGAGCTGGGCTGTCCCCACAGCACTTCTTACAAGGGCCTGTAGTGACAGGACAAGGGGTAAC
>NW_010264925.1:0-34284 GCF_000690775.1 Eurypyga helias | reverse complement strand
CAGCAGGAAGTTCTCATCCACCACAAATGAACCTCTGCACACACCCCACGAAGAACGAGGCATCGTTCTTAGCTTCTACCACTCCATCTCCCCAAAGTTAATCAGAGCTGTGCTGCCTCTGCCAGCAGTAATCAGCACCAGACCCTAAGGTCGCTGTTGTTGGCCAAAACAGCAATTTTGAGTCAAACCCACCCGGAATTGCAGGGAACAGGGTTGGTGTTTACCCAATCAGAAAAGGTGATGGAGAGTGCTTGACAATGTTTTTCACCGAGTAAGAAAGTGGGACAAAGTCAAAGAGAACCGTTTCCATTATGTACTGCAGGAATATATTTATACATCAAAGATGCCAGGAATAAGAAATTTTTCCACACATTTAGTTCAAAATTTAAATTCTTAAAGTGGAAAAAAATTCTGAATAGGTTTTTCATTACTATTAAAAACATCATGTTTTATAAGCAAACTGAAAACCGTTAACCTTTTACCTCAGTGTGTAAGTGGGAAGACCCGGATCAATGCCATAGTTCCAGCACAGTGTGCAGGCCGGAAACAGTCAAAAGCCCCGGCTGCATTGTCCCGTCAGCAGGAGCCACCTCTAAAGCCGACGGGAAGTAGTGCTTCCATGCCTAGCTGACAGCAGTCAAAGTGCACGTGCACGTGCTTCTACACGCAGAGGGACTGGGCAAGAACTGCTAAAACCAAGCTCAGGTTGTAGGGTTTAATTTCTTCCACCTACAAGAACCTACAGTTATAAAAGCCTCATTTTCACACTTCACAGTACATTTACATTAGCAAACACCCCCCCGCTTTCCTCCCTCCTCCACTTCTGTACAGGTCATATGCAACCGAACGTCTCACTTTCGTTGCACAAACAGCGTTTCACACGTTAATACAGCCGAAAACACTGTTCTCTGGCACCTCATTTCCTCCACCGTGCCCGTGTACTGCAGCGCGGAGCTCGTTCGATCCGTGCTTCTGGAATCTTCAGCTCAAGTAATACGGGCTGTTCAACAGGCCACGGCATCTGCCACGCCAAAGCTTTAAATAATGAGAAAGTGTAGCACTTGTTTGTATAACAATCAACAGTTTATTAATGGATATGGTGAAATCTTAGCTATCCACCAAAGATGTGTAAAAAATTGTCATGAAAGTAAAAATAAATAAAGCTGTTTTTAAAATCAGTCTTGTTTTACATCTCAGTTCAGAATGCAACATTTAACACAAAACTGTCATTAACATTTTAAAGAAGCCTACCGATATTCCAATTACAGCTTTTATGACCAATCTAATGAGAACTGAAACGGATTTGGTTTTAGGTTTCAAGACTCCCACATTCAAATACAGTGTCTCGTTTAGCACAACACTCCTTTGACAGTGATGGGCAACAGTGATGACATATTGCTGTCTTGACATAAGGCACTATGATATGAATATGCCATACACTCGCCTTATGTCACGTATATCCGCTGCTGACCGGTGACTCCCGTCGGGTACCAGACGACCGAGTTGGAGGATGCAGTGCATTTTAATGAAGGACATCACGTGAAGTCTTCCAGCAAATGTTTTGGAGACGTTTTGACATACAAGCCTGCATTGTAACATAAGCTTTTGTCATGCTGCTTTTTTTTTTTGCGACATCACTGGGGGAATAGACTCGCCATCCATCACTAAGTCCCGATACACGTTCTCAACCACCCTGCTCCGTTCTACTGCAGTCACTGTTCTTGAGACACACTTGACCCAGAAACGTTGTTCAAGTTCTCCTACAAGCGTGCGCGCATTCACGGCCGTCATTCGCTTTCGTTCTCCTTCTGTTTGGCACCTGGCAACGGAAGAGGAAAGCACGCGTGATTTCCTTACGCGCGTGGCTCCTGGAAAAGCACGGCTCGCTCCGAGCACTGCGACTGTGGCTGACTGCATCACCAGAATCCATGCTGGAGATGAAGGAGTATACTGCCGGGCTGCTCCGTGCCAGCATCCAGCAGAGCAAGGAAGCCTCCAGACCACCACTGCTTCCGACCTCACTGCAGGGCAGGCTAGGTAACTCTTCTGGGCAGCCACTGAGGGCAGCTTTGAAGATTCTCCTCAGGGCAAAAAATTATTTAAGAGAAACCCCAACCAAAAAAGCCACACCCCAAACCTGTCCCTCAGCTTTGAAGCCAAGCTTAATCATTGTAATAGCCTCGAAAAATGAAGTCCTGCTTGAGACTAGGCCACGCAAGAATTCAGCTTAACTACGCTGTGTGATGGACGCATTCTTCCTGGCTCGGAGGCAGATTTTGCTGACAGCGGGGATCTGAGAGACCTGCTCAGCAGGGCTGTAGAGCACCTTGCCTCTTCTCCCAGTACTCAAACTAGCCACATGCTGGGCAACAGTTTGGCCTCGGCAGCCAACTCTGGAGAGCAAGAACATCTTGCCAGCACCTGAGTTCATACTTGTTATGTACAGCCAAACACTGAAAAAGTCATTAAACACATACAGTTTTCCCATTGCAACTGACACTTTCTTCCCCTAACCCAGACTGCTCTGAACTCCTGACAGTAAGTTGTCCTCTCTAGGCTGTGCAGAGAAATGGACACTCAGGGCAGGATTTATCTGGTTGCTCTTACGCATCCGCTTTAAGAGGTAAATCACACTCTGGACTCTACAGACCAGATCTACATTGCAGACATCCTCGCTTCATAAGACAAATCCTAATCTAAAATCAGGCAGTTATTGTGGAACTGCAATCCAATGCCTAACTGCTCCTAAAAAACGCCTTCCCTAACCTCATCTCTGCCAGTGGTGTAATCCTGCCCCCTCTGCTGCTCCAGCTCCTGCAGTGGGTACTCGACTGCCGTGAGCCAGTTCAGCAAGCCCAACTGTCAAAGCTCCGCAGGTTTTCTGCTGGCTCAGGTTCCTGTTAGATCAGCTCGCAGAGGGACCTCCTGAGCGTGGGTGCTGCCACACGCTAAACGCCAGGAGCGCGTGGCCCAGAGCACGGGAGTAAGGAGCTGCCCTTTTTAATTACGGGGCTGTGTTCTATCAGCTCCGGGTTGCAACTGAAGTGTTCGTGTAGTTACAGCGTAGCAGAGCTCTTGGTTTGTCAGTATCCATGTTCGTCTCTTCTCTCTTAGCCTGGCTCCATAACAGCAAGATCTACCCTCCTTGGATCCTTCTACAGTCCAGTCTTGGGGGAAGCTACCTCCCCTGCCTGGAGAGTCACCGCCTGCCTACCTCCCTCTTCCATGGGACACACACCTCTCCCTTCTCTTGCCCAGTAACGAGCCCATTTGAGCCAGGCCTGATTTCTCACACTCACCCACACCTTTCCCAGAAAGCTGGGTCACTCCCTCTTCCCAGTCATTAAAAGGAACTAGATGCACTGACACAATACTTCCAGCAGTATCACTGGTTACTTCTTTCCATAGGAGAAACCTCACTTTTTCAAAAAGCCACACGAACATGTTTTACACCTACAGAAGAGAAGGACTCCCACGTTGCCATGTTATCTATTGGAGCAAGTCAGAGATCCCAGTTCAGCTCACACTTTGCCCTTTCTCTTTCTGAGGACATGTCGAGCTCTGCTGGTTTACTCTGGTATTTTTTGAAACAAAACTCTAATCCTCAGGATATTTTTTGCCTTCCTCAGAAGGCCAGAAGAGGGCTTTGCTTTAGTAGTTGTGACACTGAAGTTGTTTTTGTTCTCGGTCGTAACTTCGACCATGTAAAACAGGTTGGTAACACGGGCAGAACTCAAAGAAACCCGCAGCAAAACCAGAACTGAATCAACATGAAAGTAGCAGAAATAAGCCTGTTGTGGGACACTCTTAAGTGGAACCTGGCCATGTTTAGTAATACACTAGAGGTTTCTACTGGAGTAATTCTGATGGCCTGGGGGGACGTCTGACACAGCTGTGCCACCAAAACCCACAGCACAGCTGGACAGCAGTGCTCCAGAGGGGGTTTGCAGAGCTAGCAGAGAGCACAGCTGCAGCCACGCACACACCAGAGGCACTCGGCCAGAGCACAGAAACCCAGGAAGGTGGGGAAGGCACCCTGCTAGATGTCTGTACGCGCAACGTTCAACTTCATCCTGTTTTTCCTGTCAAAGCATTCACCAAGACTTTTCTCCCTGAAAAGATTCATGGAAAGCAGTACCATTCATGACACTCCTGCGTGCCTTTCTCAGTGAGCAGAAGACTGATAGCTCGTATTTTGCCAGCCTTTTCCTGACGAGAAGCGAAAAGCGTGTTTAAGAACTATGATCAAGCCGTTACAGAGGCTGAAAACGTTCGGCACTGTCAAAGACACGAGAAGCAGGAGGGTGTACACGCTACGGCATGACTTACGGCAGAGCTCAGAAGGCAGCATCCCTACCTGCTGGGGTGAGTACCAGAGCTTGTAGGATGTCAGAAAGGGAGATGATACCCACGATGCTATCTGCTTCATTCACAACCACCAAACGGTGAACCTGCAAGCAGGGAGAGTGGTTTAAGGTATTTGTCTGATTTAAAGTAATAGCTAAAAGCAAAGAAAACAAAAGCAAAAACAAAGGCCAAAAAAAAAAGGATCTTTAAAATACTTCTGCTCTCAAAACGTGGCGCTCGCATCAAACACTTTTCCCCAACCTCCAGGCTCTGCCCAACTCAGCCTGCAATCTCGAGCGATAAGATCAGTAACAAAAGGAGGCTTCCTTCTGAAGGACACTTTCTCAGAGAGAGGCACAGCACTCAAACTTGTTGTATCTTGACATGTCCAAGTTGGTTTTCACCTGATTTTCCTCGCAGGGCTACACAATTGAAACTGAGTGCCAGATTGGTTTGAAAATCCTCATTTTGCAGGAAGACAGGGAAAAAAATATTCAACTTAGCTGTGCAAAGTCACTGTAGCATTAATAAGCACAGGGACACAGCTTGGAAGGAAGGCTTATCAACACTAAGACTGTATTATTAAATAATGATCTTATCCTTACAAACCTATTCTGGGAAACATTTCATACTACAAAGCCATTGTCCTAGCTGTAGGAAAAGGAGGTGGATACTCCTGTATCCTAAGGCTGATGGGCCAGAGCAGGATACAGCACCGAGAGTCCACTGCAGACCCAGTGCTGGCGCCAGAGTCCAGAGCAACTGGGCAGAGCTGCGTGACCTCAGCAGCACAGCAGAACCGGCTCACAAGCAGCGATCCTACGAAGGGTGTTTGTCAAAAGCTGACAGCCTACTACAGGTTTACTTTTTATCTAAGAGAATTCTCTCTTCGCCATTTTAAGTTCTTCACCATCACGTCTGATGATTTGAAAGTGAAAAGAATTTCATCTTCTCACAGGGGCGACAGCGAGAAAGCTGCACCAGTTAATAGACGTGTTCATTTGCGGTCAGGGTCAACCACTTCATTGCTAGTCAGACACAAGAAAAGAGGAGCTTTGGACAGTCATACCCACCTGGCACAAGGAGGAATGAAAAGGAGAGGTAAAGGAGAGAAAAATATTGCTACATTTTCTTCGATGAAACTATGTTGATGATGTTTTAGATGGGGTTATTAGTTTCTGTATATGCACATACTTAATCACTGTATTCTTCTCTCAGTGTAATGAATTCAAGAAAAAATGGACAACGTAATTGTTTCATTTCCAGCAAGATCAAGCTTAGAGTTTTGACTGACTCATTTTTACGCATAATCTCAGGATGTTTAGGCTGAACCAAAGGGTAGGAGTTGTTCTTGAAACCCAGTGCCTGAAGCTTAAGATAGCAATAAAATTATCCAAATGGAAATCTGTTTATCAGCAACGCTGAAGTTATTCCACTTCAGGGAGAAGCAGATGCAGGAAGTTACAAGAAAGAACTGCCTAATGGAAGTTCTGAGGGGTTATGAGCAGAGTGGTAGTTTTACTCGTTTTAAGCACACGTGTGGTTATAGCCCTGAGGGTAAAAGAGAATATCTTGTAACTGAAAAAGTTAAATATTTGTATTTAACAATGCTTTGTGCATCCCTATAAGCACCTATAATCTAAGTCTATAAAGCAAACTGACACCCAGCACATGTAGTTATGAAAAAGATACTTTTACCAGGTAACCAAAATAACTTAGAAAGGATAAATTTGTACTATTCATTAGTTTGGTAAAACAACTTCTAACTTACCAGGAAGGAAAAAAACAAGAAAAGTGGACTCACCTCAGCCTTCACTATTCTATCCACAATGGTCTCCAGTGTTTCCAGCATACTACACTTCACAACACCTTCAAAATACTGAGAACGGTGCTGCAGGGCTTGCGTCACTGTGATATCCAGGTTGTTATAGGTCTTCTCAGCAGCGAGATTCTGAAAAAACCCAAGGCACATGACACACCTCAGCACTCAGCAATAATGTGCTCAAAGCAGACATTGTGGCATCCAGTAGATACACATTTCTGGTGTAAATGGAGTCTGTTCCAAGTCACATATTAAACAAAGCAGATGCTCCCCAGCTTCAGTTTTTGGGAACAGTCAGCCACGCTGGTATGTTAAAGACCACATGACAGACTGGGTTAAGTGACAAGGCTGGTCTGTGATACGCATTAGGGCAAGTAAAATCCCCTTACTTTGCCATCTGACATTTGGCTTGATGTCACTCATCCTGCTTTCGCCGTAAGTAGAAAATGTGAAGTTCTACAGATTTTAGAATGCATGGAATATATTTTAATATACACTTTCTATTGTTTGTTTCTGATAGGCATGGGGAGGACACCAACGGCTCTGAACACCAGCCACGAAGGAGATCTTAGTGGAAATCTCAGCAGAGAACAAAATTAAATGTTTTCTTCAGCACCTTATTTGTGGGCTCAAGCTCCCTCTCCTGGACTGTACTGGCACTGCCATTTGACAACAATTGGGGGTTTGTGTGTGTATATACATTAGTAAGTACGATAAAAAAACCCCATATAAATGAAAACACATCACCACCACTAAAAGGGAGAGGATGAAGAGTTTGACGGCTGACACTCTCAGCTTTCACTGTAAGACAGGACCATGCTTGTAGCAAACGGACTGTGTCCAGATCAGCAAAAGCTTCCTTCGCAGGCGAGACCATTTTGATAGCGTTGGCACACCCCACCCTATTGATTCTGTGTACCAAAGCACCAAAAGGAAGAACAAAGGACACCTCTAAAATGAAAACACTGGACCAAGCAATAAAATTAAATTAATTTTTGGCTAGAATATGTTGTGATTGGTCATGTTTTTTTACTGAATTACACTGAACATGACAAGTTTGAGATGGTCATAAAGAGAGAAGCAGTTTTAGTTAATTAGTGTATTTAATTCCTAATGAAGGACATTAGGAGAACATAAAAGCCTCTGCAAACTGAAGTCATCCTACCCACAGTAACTAGGGCAACGTAAAGCTATTTCTATGTCATCACACCACTTCCAGGTTTCTCCCATCAAGAACCTGAAAATGAATTCAGAACTGCAGGAAAACAAGAATAATTCATCACCTGCAGCCAGCTGTATACACAGGCAGAGCTTAGAACACAGCTTTAACAAAGACAGCAGCCACATGGCCTAAAGTTAAAAGCCACCAGCTGAATCTCACAAGTTTATTTTTATAGGAAGATCAGGTGATACATTTCAGACTTTCATTTTTCTTCTATTAAAGCCTGAAGATCAGGTTGAAGCAGACGCATGAAAAAACAGAAGCTTCAGAGATGATTATCTAAGGAAACAATCTTTATCCTGCTGTTTCATTAGTAAACTAGTCTATGCGAGCACAGTGTCAGACAATCAATAGATGCTCCAACTCTTCCCCATGGTACTGGCTGGGAACAAACAATTATATCCTAAAGCCTTTGTGGTGGTTTCTCTTCCTGATCCCAATCCATAGTATTTTCCAAAGAAACAATCCAGCATCTCTAAAAACCCTTTAAATGTTTGCTGTCTCATCACTTAAAAGGAGAGAAGAAGTGAAAAACATAAACCATCTTCCTTTTAGTATCTTTATGAAAAAGAACAGGATACATGTCCTGCCTCAAAGTCTAACACAGCAACAAAGTCAGTTGAAACCCTGAACCAAGTGCGAAATTCCATTTTCTCTATGTTAGATCACTCTGGCTACAGCTACTACCTAACCCCCTGCGAGCTTTCCATGGCAGAACAGGAGCTTACGCAGGAGAGAATCCCAAAGAACAAAACTACAAACACTCGGAAAAGACAGGTAAGGACAGTGACATCACAGAGTTTTCAGTACTAAGAGAGCACTGTTTGCAGGCAAAGAGATTTACGAGCATAATGTACTCCCAGTTGGGACTGCTCTCCGTGTTTCTGAGAGCATTCGATGCAGCGATTCAGACATCTGGACTCTTCATCAGCACCGGCAGGCTGCTGGTGGAACGAGCAACCTGGGCACTTAAATCTCTAAAAAGCAGTGTAGCTATCAGAAGTTCCTATTAGAAGGCAGGTGCATACAGCTGGGAGGTGACAGGGATAAGGGAAGCTAAGTATGTTTTTCAGATATCTAAAGATCACAAGAATAAAAGAGCCCTCACTCTCCGAGGCTGGCAAATCATGGCATGAATCCGACTATGCTGTTGCACTCCTAAGGGAAAACAGTGGCCTGAATTAGACCTAAACCAGAAACGTGCAATACTCGAGTCGGAGCTCACACAAAAGAATGGGCCAAGTAGTTTCAACTCACTGAGAAGGTCAAGTCATGCAAAGTACCCAGACTACATGGAAGAATGTGCATTCTCTCTGAAAAGAGACTGTGGAATGGCAGGGGCTGGGAAAAGAAAATCCTCTCTCAAAAATAGAAACAGTATTAATAGTTTTAACATCTATGCCCTCTTTTTGCAAGAGTACAGCCAGGCCTAATTTTGGGTAACACTCAGAGCAGCAGGCAGCCATGTGCAAGCAGTATTACTAAAGACAGCTTAAATACATAGAGTAAAAAATGCCGTGCAGGGTGAATTCAAGACTATGTTGTTCTGTTTGTTAACTATTTTTTCCCTTAGGCTTTAGTTAAAACTGACATATTAATTTGCAAATGCTTACTGCACATAAAATATAGAATAAATCGTAAGAGATATACTTACTATTACATCAAATTTGGAATAAATATCTACAACTTTTCCTACAAAGAAAAACAAAAAAGTTAAAGGGCTTAAAATACCAAATTTTTTTTCTTACTTTGTGCTTTTATTTGTTATAATTACACAGAAAGAAGAGACAGGTCAAGAAGGAAAGATGGAGAAAAACCCCAAACAACCTACCAAACCATGAAGTTCTTCCAAGCTTAGCAACCTACATCCTGCATAAATATTTCTTTATTTTCCCTCTCCCCCCCGCCCTTTTTTTTTTTTTTAAAGTTCTTTCTCCTCCTTCCCCCCTGCCCCATCAACCCAGGGTCCAGCACCCTTTCTCTTACCCCATCTCTGCATACAGAAGACCCAACACACACCTGACTCATCCACAACAGGTAATGCCGATATCCTTCTCTCTACAAAGATATTCAAGGCTTTAATGATAGGAGTGTCTGGATGTATGAAGGCAATGTTGTGGTAAGTTCCTATTCCAAGTTCATCCAGGTTCTTCTTCATAAAGGCAGGCTTTGGCATCTCTGACATCTAGGGAATTCAGAACGAATGGATTGACAGTGGTGGTGAGCAACAGTATAATTGGGTTTATTTTAATTACTATTAGTAGCAGCATTAGTGTTATTAGTATCACTAATATTAATTTATATTCAATTAAACAGTTCCTATCTCAATCCACAAGCTTCCTTGTCTTTTCCTACAATCCTCCTCCTCCACTAGAGCAGGAGAAGGTGAGCAAGCTTAATTGCTAGCCAAGGTTAAGCCATGACAACAGTGCAGTTTTTTGCATCTACCATGTTTCCATACGACTGGGGTATGCATGAGGAAATCTGTATTCACTCACACAGCTACAGGCTCCAAATGATTGTTGCAGTAATTTGCTGCTAGGTTAACAAAGCCCAAACAAACCCGGATCTAGAAGCGTTACTTCTGTTCAAAACAGCTCTAAATTAAGACTATGTAACTGAGGGTTTTTGCCCATTTCTTTATTTTTGTAGTGATCCTTCACTCAAAGCTTTTGATCCTGAGCTACGTCATTCCCACTGAAACTGGGGAGAGAAGACAGCAAACCATACTATGTGCTGAATGTTTGTTTTGAACTCCTGTTGCTTTGCTTGGCCTCCTGTTTGTTTGGGTGACTAACGTAAGCCACAGCAAGTAATGCTGACCTCATCTGAGACAACCCTCTTGTTCTGGGGAACAAGCTGCTGAGTAGGTCTTCCAGAAAGGACAGCAAGCTACTCAGATAGCCAATACAAGCCTGTGGTGCTTAGGTTTCTTTAAATGACTAAAACAGAGTAAAAGGTAATATACAGGTCCTACACCAAGCTTTAACTTCTTTGTTACCGAAAAAAGATGCACAGACACACTGAATATGGAATTTTATCAAGATTTTTTTGTACTAAGAGTTAAATGACTTTAGAGATGTCCACTGCGGGGGGAAAGACATCCCCACAAAAGCAAACCATAACTTTAAATACTTACAAAAAGCTGGAGGAACTTGAGGATTCTTTTATGGGTAAGTATATAAAGTGCATTTCCACTGACGGGATCGATAACTGGCAATCTGTGGATTTTGTTTTTGATCAGTGAATATACAGCATCAAAAAGGCTGAGGAGAAAAACGTTCATTTTTAAGATGCATTCCAGCTGACAGTGAGTAGCGTCAAGTGACATGACATATTTACAAACACCCACGAAGTACACCTCATGAGCAGTTATTTAGATGTTCACCATTACAGAAAACAGAATTCAAGGGATTTCAAATTAACTTTGGCAGCTGGTAAAAGAGATCCACAACAATATGTTCATGAATATCTAACACCAATAAGAGAACACAATTTAGAGTGACTTTTTGCGGTAGAAAGAATAGCAAAAATATTCCTGCACAACTGTAAATTGCTTTTCCAGCAAGCGCTGTGCTCACAGCACCCCTGCACTCAGAACAGGTATTTCTGTTCAGAGAGGTAGACAACAGTGAATAACAGTGTTATTACCCCTAATGCATCTCGATCCCAAACTTCTCTACCATTTTCTAGGAAGAGCATTTTTATGGCTAAATGCATATATGCGATTAACCCAAAACAATTACCTAATGATTTCATTGAATTATCGTTGGGGATGGGTAAAAAGTTATCGTCAGGAGATACAAAACATTCCTGTGGACACTGCAGACAACCAAGCAATATTCCACTCCGCGGAAGGCTGCTCTTCTTCCAAGTAAGAGTTTTCCTCCCACCCGCCCTGGTCCCAGTAAGACTATGATCAACCAGTTCGTAAATAATAAACGTAGTAGGGCTTTGATAAATGCCTGCTTGCTGGAGTAGGCTTCTTCCCGCACAATAAACTGCATGTTCCGAGCCCATTACAGGGATGAGCCAGCCCCATCTGAAATACACAGAGCCAAGATTCCCACCATTCCACTGTAGACTCCACTCCTGGAGTAGGCACTTAAGTCCTGAGTGCTGCAAGCTGACTGTCACAGAACCCAAGGCCATTTCTGGATCAGGTCTTGACCTGACTTGCTGTATCCTTTTACGCACGTCCTACTGCATCTTCTTTGCTGCACCCCCAAAGCAACTCTACCATTCTGTGGTCTTAACGATACTCTGCAATCAGCTGCCGTTCAAAATACATCCCCCGTGACTTCACTGAGTAACTTACGCCTTAGTGGCAACTCTACTGAGGGCACAGCATATCATCACTTCGAGGTAATCACTAGAGTTCCCTTCATCGGTCTCCTTCGACAGGGCATAAGCAACCCTACCCCACAAACTGAAAGAACTTCTGGTTTGGCGACTAAGCAGAACTCAAGTTGTTAAGGGATCAGCTAAAGCTCTCACTCTAATCAGCTTTGAAAAATAAGGTGTAATAGCAGTTCAAAAACTATTTCTTTCCAATTCTACCCAGAAAAGGACAGCCATTCATATTCTAAGGAACACAACCTCGCGATAGAGCAGAACAAGACACACAGGCACTGCCTTTCCTTTAGGGAAGGGAAGCTCCTTGCGTTGAAAAGTACTGTAAGTTTTCAGTGTCTGTGATTGCTGAGGACAAGAGAGCCAAAAGGCTCTGTCCAGTTTTTTTTATTTCCATGAAACAAATGTGACTTGCACACTTGAAGGGTCATCACATGGCCTTCTCTGCGTGTTTTTTGGCAATGAATTTTGATTCATTTCTAATTTATTTACTAGAACCGTTACACTGATGTGCTGATCACTCCCCCATGCTGGGGAGGAGTGAGCCAGTGGCTGTGAGGGGTTAAACCACGACAACTTTGATAAAAGACAAAAGTTAAACCAGAAATTATCTTCTCTGGATAACTGAAGTCCCCACTTGCAATAAAAGGCTCTCACACCTTCTTAATTAGACTGACAGTCCTTCATTACCCTACTCCAGTTTATAATACATGTTTTGTTATCGTATAAAGAACTCCTAAATTCACTGTTGAGATGGAGTCGGCTTATTACAAGTAAAGGAGACTGAAGAGCAAAATCCTACCTTGCATCTGGGGAGATGTTCACTAAAGGTTTGAACGTCTCTTGTAAATAAAGCTCTGCGTATAGGAAATTAATAGACCGTTACCACTTCCCATGAAACCATCAGCTTTGTTATGAAAGCATTTTATGAATTCATTTGCACAAAAGTAAGTGGAAGAAAGAGAACAATACATATAGTTACTCAAGAGTAATGTGCCTAAGTGGTGGAGTAGCTATAGAAACACGAAGACAGCAAAGGATTTACCAGCAGGACTAAAACAATCACCACCAGAGGTCCCTGCTACAACAGCAAATAACTCTTCACCAGTTCCTTTCCCGAGAGCCTGCTGCATAGAGTACTTCTATCTATTATTTCATGGCACAGGGTCTCGTTTAGGCACAAAGCCTCCTCCCAGCATTCGGCACTCCTGTTCGCACCACGCAATTCACTCAGGCGCAGACTGTCACTCATCCATCAGTTCACTCAATACGCAGGGTCATTCATCTGTTCATTCTGCGTCCTGACTCGGACACATTTCCGTTCCACATGTAACCATCAACTCGAACGCCACACGTGCTGCCTTACTCCAGTTCCTTTTTTTCTTTCTTAAAGAGCATGATGGTGCTAATCATGAACAAGTGGCAAAGTAGCATATATAGCCCAGATCACACTGGTTCACGTACTATAAGCAGCAGGAGCCAACAGACAAGCTTTTATTATTCCTGCTTTCCTTAGGAAGTATGTGAAGAGAGACAAGGTAAGTCTATGATTAAATAGAAATCCAGTATGCTGACAAACATTAGAACATTTTAAATTATCAACCAAGTAGTAAATATTCTTACCCCTCCAGGTTTCTATCTTGTGCTCCTCCAATTCATAAATCTGAACCTACAATGGGGAGATGAAGAGTTCAGCTTGAAGCATTAATTTTAACCCCCAAATCATTAATAATAATATAAATATCCAAATAGTTTCCTTACATTTAATTGCAGGCAATCTAAGAGTAAGAACAGTCCAGAAAAACATTTCTTGGCACCAACAAGAAGAGGATAAGGTGCAATCCTGCTCAATGCAGAGTACCATCCTGGACCTATGATTCCAGGGGACAGGAAAGATCTTTTATCTGCCTAGGTCTGTGGTGTAGATCTCTTCTAGACCCAAAGGCATCTCCTCAGTTATATGTCTCACCTTAGAACAATCATGCCAGAGTAAACCCTCTGATGATTCCTCACACTGAAGCCAGATAAAAGCTTACCCTGATCACTTGACTTCATGCTAAGAGGTGAATTTTACTGTTACTTCATTACAACCACGCACTCTTGCTTCTTTTAGTGCTCAGTTCAATCAGAGGAACCAACACTATTTCCACACACACACCCCCCTCAACGGAACCTTTTACTGATGTTACATTCAAGTGTTCCTGGACACTGTGTCTAAGCCATGCGTGCTCTCGGCATTTCTCCTGCGCCAGCAGTATGGCTCATCTGACTTCCCCAATTTCAGCTGGTCCCAGGACCAAATAGGCAAAAGTGACTAAAACATCATTAGTTTTCTGCTGGTGTAGATTCCTTACCTGGTGCACAAAAAGGACAGGCAAATGATGCTGGAGAAAGGACGCGCCAAGTCTGTGCCTTTTGATAGCGGCTTATCAGATCAGCAAAAACAAAGCGCTCTCCAGCATCCATTCCCTGGACTTTAAAAACCCCACCCAAAACCCACCACCCAGAGCTAGACATGGTCACATCTCCAACTTCCTGCTGTTCAGCAGCTATTTCACAAAGTCCCTTGCCGAAAGGCTGCATGACCTCCCTGCAGCAGGTCCCTCTACCTCGCCGACGGTTCTCTAAAACCTTTCAGATGCGAAAGCTGCCAGCCACTCGCACGGGCAGTGGCAGCCGTTAGAGCCTGGGCCAAAGGAGCCCGTCATCCCTCACAGAGCTCTGCTCTGGCAGGTACCCTGAACACTGCTGCAGCTGAAGAGCAGAGATCTCCACAAAGCCTGCTACATTCATCTGAGCTAAAGGAGACTACACATAGACTTCTCTCTGGAATTGGCATCCTTTGAAGAGTATAAGGGAATGTTACACTGATATACTGTAATTGGACTACTCAAATATACCATTTTTGGCTGGCACAAATAAATAACCTTTTAGAGCACTTGACCAAAAAGGCAGTTAGGGCAGTGCAGAAGATCTAAGTGATCAGCAGAACAGGAGACTGCTTTAGATGCTAGTGAGATGAAGCTAAACCTAGTTCTTGGACCATGCTATAGGGAGAAACTACCTTGAGGTTCCTCAATTGTTTAAAGATATTATCTAGTACACAAACAGCAACATGCTGCACACTATGTTTTGTGATGCATTGGGAAAGAATAACTGAAATACTTAAACATATTTTCAGCATAATTTTACCTATTAAGACTAGAGTACTCCCTGATGGAACTTTTTCTTTTCAAATAAAAGACTGCATTAGGAAGAAACTCTTCACGGAGAGGGTGGTGAAGCACTGGAACAGGTTGCCCAGAGAAGCTGTGGATGCCCCATCCCTGGATGTCTTCAAGGCCAGGTTGGATGAGGCTTGGAGCAACCTGGTCTAGTGCAAGGTGTCCCTGCCCATGGCAGAGGGGTTGGAACTAGACAATCTTTAAGGTCCCTTCCACCCCAAACCATTCTATGATTCTATAAGAAAGGACGGCACACCATACTACCAGCACCTGACAAGAACTTCACTGTACATTTTAAAAATTAACACGAGCTGAGAACCCTAAAACATTAGACGTCTGCTTCATCCAACTGTTCTTGAGCTTTTTAGCTAGTAAATGATAGTACGTATGTTTTCATTGGTAGAGAAGGAATTGTGATTTGACAGGGAAAAGAAAGGGATGCGTTTGTATGGACAGGCAAGCTAGAGAATTCATCAACTGACTGCCAATGGGAATTTTAAATTACAGTTAATTGAAGCCAACAGATCTCCAACCAATTGTGCAACTCAACTGTGTAACTACAATATTTGCATATAATTGACTAGTTTAACTTGTTTATTCTACACAGTCACTCCAAGAACCTTTTCACACATCCAAAACTGTAAGCTAACGTTCTCCTTAACTTCACATACTCCTTTCAGGATAGCTCTATCCTAGTTATGAGACAGAGATCATTATACAAACATACGATCCATGCATGGCTACATCCTTGTTTTTTAAATACACTAAAAAATTCATTGTAACTTAAAGACACACACACCCCCAGTGGTTTTTGGCTGATATTTGCTATTTATACAGAGCTCTGATTATTGTTAAAGCATGTGCTTTGAAACAGCCTGAACACAAATACATACAGAGATCAATAACCGAGTATTTCCCTTCACACTTTATGTCCCATCTGGTTTTCAGTAAGTGTGTTAAGCCTTTGTCCCAGATGCATTAGTCACTAGTTGCAACACTATCCGCAGTGCAGGCTATCATTATGGTATGCACCACACAAAACATCATAAATGGTAGTACTCGTTAAGGAGATGTCTCATGTTTATACATGTATAACTGCAGCAGACAGATTACGTTACCTGCCCAAGCTCACAGGACTGTCATGGCTAAAGCTGGGAACTGAATCCAGCCATCCAGACACCCTTCTATTACCTCCCTCACAAAGCCATCTTGTCTTTCAAAAAACCCACATAAGTATACCGATGACATCTCTCAGCTTCCAAAGACACAAACAATCATCAATCTTTCAGTTTAATATTTCAGCATCTGTACTGCACAGCAAATGATAGAAGTGTAGCTTAACGTCCTACTTACCATTGGAGACTTATAGTATCTATGCAGTATGTTAATGAAGTCTGTAATTGTTAACATTCCTGTAACAAATGACATAAAAACTCTTCAGCTCTATACTTAACATGTAGAACTTCCAGTTCTCTATTTACAGCCACAATATATAATTTAACAAAACATTAAATCCATGTTACACAGTATTTGTATTGGACTCATCAACAGTGGAACTCCTAAACCGTGTTACTCACTTTCACACTGATACAATACTTCAGAATATAAACATACATCTGAATTAATACTCAAAATTATAACCTGTGTGCTTCTCCCTTCTTTCTATCTGACCCAAAGACAACCTTGAATTCAGGCTGCATCCACCTCCAAAAGCATGGAAAGAAAAAGGGGTTTAGAGCATATTTAAGAGTTGGAGGTCTGCCCTTGCCTTTCATTTTCTTTTGGAAAAAAAAAGTGTCATTATGTACTTGCCAAGTCAAGCAGTCTGAGACTCAAGTGAAGGAACAGTATAATGCATTTCCATGAATATTAGAGAACCTCATTCAATCACTTCCATGGTAATTCTCAACGTTCAAACTGAGCTGTGACTTTAAGAGACAGTACAACCACAGTATATGCATCTTAACCACTAACACCAAGCGATGGCATGTAATGTAATGTTGGTGATTAGTTTAGTTAGCCGAAAACATTATCCTTGAGCTTTCAAGTTCTAAAGTTGGAGAAGATGTAGGGAACAGTGAGGCAGGTACATCTGAACTGAAGAAGCTAAGAAATGGGGAAGGGAAAAATTAATCTAGAGGTTAGCTTTTAATCACAGATCTTAGTTACAGACAGAAGATTAAATGAAATAGAAAAGACACACCACATTCCTATGATGTATTGCCCGAAACTACTCCTCCCCTCTTGGTTTTAAGATATTTCAACAAATGCTTTATAAAGTATCCACCATTCATTTCCAAGCATCCTCAATCTACATTCCAGGCCACATGAAATACAGAAATTGCCACTGTGACCTGTTTTCTTACTGCAACAGAGACCTAATTTTGGATATTATCATTGTGTCAATTAAGTTATAAGACTTTTTAAAGAGCAATGCATAGACCTAATGTTTTTCTCCCAACACGGGCCATATCTGTAGCATTCAACATCAGTTCTGGTATTTAAGGATTTCTCAGTACACCTTACTGTGAAGGTGCAGAGGCATGCTCATATCGCGTGTATATTAGGACACTGTTACATGAAGTTCTTTACGTAGTCCCTACCTTTGTATTTCTTTTTTGAGACTATTACCTTTATTTTGAAATACACAAAATCATCATCACAGTTCTCAAAGCAGAGTAACACTATGAAAGCCAGCAACCTGTCATTCCTCACAAGGAGGAGGAAGAAACCCTCTCTGCCAATGTAACTCTACGATTTCAGACCACGGCGAGCCCCAGACCATTTTCTGCAACAGTAAAGCACCCTGGAAATTCAAATAATCCTGAACAGAACTACTTACCTACAAAACTCTGTTTTTTACTCTCCCACAGTGGAGCTGCTCTCACACCATTTGCTACCAAGGCAAAGAAGGCTTTCTTTACCTGCAAAAACAAAAAATGAGCTAATCTTTGCTCTTAATTTAGCATACCAAACACCAACAGAAGGGTTTCCCCAGTTACCAGGAAAAAAGTGCATTATAAGCAGGTAGCTGTTACTCAAAACAAACAAAAGCCACACACACCAAACACATCTTAAGCCTTTTACTTCTAAAAAAGGTTAAAAGCTTTGAAGAAAAACAGATCTGGTCTGGCTATGTGGATATTGCATGTGAAAGCCTCTGATGAACAGTAAGTTGAAAAGGTAGCTCACTAACATCAAATTTATTCCTGTTTGATATGATCCATAAAAGTTATACCCTCCAAAATGATGACATTTTAATTAAATCTGTAATGAACCTTATTATCACAAGTGCCGTTTACAGATAGAGCTTAGCACTTAGACTGTGCTATATTCAATATTCACTATAGCAACAATTGCATGAAAGGCATTAAAAGTCTTGTTTCCTCTCCAGCCTTTACTCACAATTTACACCAATTAAAAGGGATTGTTTGATTATTTTAGACATGACTGACAGTTAAAAGGACGACCTAGCCTGATTTGCTGCTAACAAAACACAGCCAAATCCTTTCAGGTTTGTTTGGTTTTTTAAATTAATAAGCCTCCCCAATTTCCGAATTGGAAGTTGTAAGGTTGTAGTGTTATTCTCAAAAGAGAAACTTCCCAGTGAACACTAGTCCCTGAAGCATGAAGCAGCCAGGCTCTGTTGCACCTCCAAGTCCTGATCTCTTGATCGTGTACTTGAGCATGTTACCCTTCCTGGCCCACCCACACCCCTAAATAGTCATCACGTGGAAAACACGATGCAGAAGGGATGGTTCTTGTCCAGGTGCTCTCCTGGCACAAAACCAGGACACGGCCAATCTGCATCTCTACATCTGTGAAAGAGCTCCTCAGTGCAAACAACACGGAAGTAGCAACTGCATATTAACTGCAGTCTGAACAGACCATGATTGCAGAGTGGTACCTTAGGCCTCTACTTTAAATTATGTGCTAAGGGGCTCCTCTCCACAATGGAGTCAAGAATAAAGGGCTTCACAATCAATGGAATCAGCATTCAAAAAAAGCAGAGGCTAACAAAAATGTTAAGTAGGAAAATAAACCATGCTGTCGGCCATTGTTAGCTACAGCCTTCTTGGAAGAGCCATCCATACCATAGCCAGTGTTGTGGAATATTTAAACAGAACCTCCTTTAGACTCTTAGTGTTACAGCGTAGCAATTTAAGTTTCTAGAAGTTCCTAAGACTTCCACTCTGCAGGAGAACACATCACTGTCTACACCTCTAATTTGCAGTGCAGGTTTCAAATACCTGCTGTTACCCTACTCCAGACTTTAAACTCCTGAATGCAATACAGACTTCTTGCACCCCTATGCAGTCCGACTGCTTCCTTCTGACCATGAGAAGCACATCTACTCTACTGACCTCAGCAGACAACAGTTCTCAAAGCTGCCTGCTGTCTTTACAGACGCCTCTGCCACGTCATCAATAAACACAAATCTGTGTAACAACCACCACCCCTAGACTGCATTAAAACAGAAGAAACCATATGGGGAAAAATACCCAGCATCACAGAGACTGTAAGATACACACCATATAGTATTTATCCAGAAAATGGTTAAATGGAGAGGTCCCAGATGTATTCATCCACTTCACTGACACAGGCAGGAGTCAGGAAAACAAACATTACCCAATCCACTCCAGAAGCGTATTAACTCATAACTAAGACTGAAACCACAAAGAAACCCTCCAGGCGGATGCAAGAAGCATTCCGACTAACAGCATGACACTTCCAGTCAGTGCAGCGAAGGCTAACAGCGGAGAGCTATTTGGGGAGCAGATACGAGACAGAAGTGAGTTCACACAGGCTAACTCCACCTTGGGGCAAAGCAAGTTCTAGTCATCCTTCGTCAAATAAGAGCAAAGTACAGTCACGCTGCCTGAAACCGAGAGCCTTCAGCTCTGATATCTGTCCACGAGTACAGCTATCACGCGAGCTAACAGTCACTGTCAACCCAAGTTTCCCGCAAGAGTCAGACGTTCCAGCTGTGTCAGAGCAGTACAGTAAAGCTAATCTATTACAAACAGTGGTAAAAAACTTGATTCCAGAGAGTAACAACACAACAGAACTCCTCAAGCAACTTCACAAAACTCTGCAATTGATAACCTGGAAAAGAAACATGCCCACAGCAGAAAAGACAGAGCCAACTGTAAGACTTCAGTCAACCTTCAAATTCTTGCTACAGCTACTCTCTCAGACACAGCAAAACACCACCATCCAGCACAACAATCAGACCGGTGAGATGGTAAAATTGAAGTATTACTTTAGATTCAGAAACGACAGCTCAAAAGAGACAATTCCAAAAGATATACTAGGCCAGAAGCTGAGCTTGTACACAATCCAGAAGGAAAAGAAAGCTTCCTCAAAGGATCACTTCTTGCCCTGATTCCATTTGATTTATTCACAAGTTACTTGTCTCCAAGAACCTTCTGTTAGATGCCATCTTGTCTAGCTTCAAAAACCAGATTTTGGAAAAAAACTCAGTGCTACTGAATACATGCAGCTACTGAGATACTTAAATCCTTCATAAAAGACAATAAGCTCACCAAATTTAGTAAAGAAATACCTAGCCTGAATTTAAGTGACATTCCTAATGTTTTCTTCAGTTTTATAGTAGGAAGTGTTACACTTCCTTTTAAATAAAATAACAATGCCACCAGTCCTTAACGTTAATACCTGTCTCTTACTTAAATACAGAAATCACAAAGCAAAAACCCAGCTGCATTCTCCTTTGCTAAAACTGCTCGCAAGCACAAGCACCCACTCATCCACTCACACTTTCCTTTACTTTCTGTGGCTTACCAATTCCAGCTGCCCCAAATACTGCTTGGTGGCCAGCCAAAGCTCTGGGGTGTGGAGCTGGGCTTCCATCCAGCACATTTAGATGTTTCAGTGATGTTCATGCAGAAAATACCCACAAGGACCTTCCTTTCAGATTACATACAGTTTGTAGCCTTTGAAGATTTCTACCATGCCCTGTCTTTGGACCTCCAACAGTGTTTTCAGTTTTCAACCCCACCAGTACTGCTCTTTCTCTGATCTTGGGTGTTGGACTGGCCTGACCTTCACAAAGCCATTGTTCTCCAGCCAGATCCCATAGATTGCTGCTGCTCAACACCATGTACAAACATTCTTTAAACAAAGCACTTCTTTTTAACCATGTAGTGGTCCTGACAAACACAATGAACCATCAAGAATAGAATTTATCCACCCAAATTTAGGACATACATGCTGACCTTGGATATCCACTGCATCTCTTCATAGGCAACCCTGGGAAACAGCCATTTCTGTGGCATGACACAGCAGCCTTGAGGTTAGGTTGTATCCCACTGATGCCATTTTCCCCCGCCACTGACTATCGGATGTCTAGACATTTTCAGTCAGATGAGGAATCCCACATTATGGGACTTGTGTTGGAGTACAGCAACATTCCGTCCTGTAAGTAAAAGGGTCATACTACAGCAAAGGACACAGCGAGTGAAGTCCTACACGTATCGGATCACCTCAACAGTAGGTGCTATCACACTACAGCAAGCAGACTAGGAACAAGCTTTCCTTACTACAGGAACTCATTACACCGACTGTGAATATGTTGAATAAAAGAATCATTTAGGTTAGACAGGGCTTCTGGAGGTCACTGCTGCTGCAGACCATCCCAAGACTTCCACTATAAGCCTTAAGGAGAACGCAGCCTCTTCAATATAACAGTCATTACCAAGGAAGTCTGAGTTAGACCCATAAGAGGTCCTGGTTTTTAGGTGGAAGAATATTTGGAAAACCTTGTTCCTTATGGTTAGTGTGCTCCAAACCACCTCGATTACCAGGCAGTGACACCAGAAGCAATGGTAGCAGACAGAGAACTTCAGACTACAGATGAAGATTTCCCTCACCGGGGGGAAATACTGAAAGGGACACTCCTCATTATGATACAGCAGAATGGTAATCTTATAAGCCCTTGCAGAAATGCTCTCTCAAGCAAACATCTGGGAATGAGGGAAGCATCTGAAAGGAAAACTGAGGATGAGCTTGTTTCCAGAAATCCAGCATGTGTCTACACAGACACACTTACCTCGTTTCACCTAACACTACATTACGGAAAATGTAACTGCATGTGTAAGTGACCAGTGGGTTTCACACTTGTCTTCCAGGACTGTCCCGTGAGGTAAGGAGGGTGACTGCTGCTGTTGTAATTGAATTTGCCTCCCAAAAGGTTGTCCTTGACAAGATGTTTAGGGAAGAGCTGTCACAGTTCCTGGTGCTAAAGGGTCAGAGCAGAAGACACTACTGTGCCAAAGACAACTTAGCACCATTGTCTCCAAGCCAAAGGTAAAACCCAGAAGATAACAAAAGCAAACAACCAGTGATGAACACCTTCAGGTCTAGCTGTACAAAGCAAGAGGATGATGCTAAAAAGCTACTAGTTTGGACAGTGTTAAAAGATCTGCCAGAACTTCCATGGTATGGCTGCCAGCCAGGGGCAAGATGATAAATGTGTACCTCTCTCACCTCATTTTTCACTGTATAAGCCAACACAAGGGCATTAGCTTTACGTTCCTAAAAAGCCCCTGTGTAACCCCAAGAAGTGTCTACTTTATCAGGCCACAATAGAAAGGAAGAAGCTCTTTCCCCCTCCCCCACACAGACCTTCCATAAAAGCAGTATCAGACCCAGCTGATCCTTGACACTCATCATCTGATTCCTGATGGATGGATACTCAAAGATGAGCTAAAACATTCATCATTTTCATTGGGTAAATTGATGAATTCCTATTCTTATTTCACAATGATTTTTAAGGGCTAAAACTTAAAGGAAACATGTCTCAGAGAAGTCACACGTGGACAACAGTATCAAACCCAAATCTTTCAGGCAATCACTGAGAAACAGTAACCCTTCCTAGCATAACAAAATACAACATAGTTGAAAAATTTGGAAGAGGAAGGCATTCAGCCGTAGCAAACCGGGTAAGAAAAGCTGAAGCATCACATAAGGTTAAACTCATATACCCACATACACCTTAAGCATGAAACAGCAAGGCCTGGAGGGCCTTCTCAATGGGACCCTTGTAAAGAGGAAGTGTTTTTCATTTCCAAGGGATAACAGTGTATATATCTTCACAGTATGAGCAAATACAACAGTTACTCTAGAATATAGTCTGTGTTCTCACTGTTGGAGTATGAAGGCACAAGAAAAAGTTACCCCGAGACTTCTCTCTCCGAGGTTCATTCAACACTTGCATTCCAATACTTCTTATCAAGATCACCAAGAGTAGCACAACCAGTCTTGGTTGTAACATGAAAACAGTCAGCCCTCTGCTGTGACCTTTGTACTGCATAAAAGGTGGGCAACCTGCACTTCATTCCCTTGGTCTAAATGCGTTTGAGCTGAAAATGTGAGGAATGGGGCAACAGTTTCTAGCCCAACACAAGCAGGACTACATTTCTACAAGTTGCATAGCAAGTTCTCTCTGCCAAAATCTTGGCAGATCTCAGAGAGGAGAAGAAAAAAAAAAAAAAAAGAGTCCCAACCACTGCGTGTGAGGGAGCGGCAAAGCCCGATGATCTAGCTGCAGTAAGACAGCTTTATAACATGCTCCCCTTCTATTCCCTCACATCACTAGGACTGCAGGTAGTGCTTCTGTAGGAGAGGCTGTAAGGCAGATCTCATCCAAGGAACTCACCTCTGCTTTTGTGTACTTGTGTGACAACGCAGCCAGCGAAGCAGCAGAACAAGGTAACCAACCACTCAAGTCATCCTAACAGTGTCAAATAGGGTGCAAGCCCACTGTCAGGTCCAGTGAGTTATAATCTTGCAGCCCGCTGGAGAAAGTTAACCACCCACTTCTCATCTCAACAGTGACTTGACACAGTATTTGGGAACACAGGAAAAAAACCACAATACTAAGTTGAAAATCTAACTTTGCCACAGAAAGCTCTTCGGGCAACCTTCCTCCTCCCCACTGTCAGCATCGCCTTCAGGTTTTTTATTTCTGTGGCCTGAAAACTTTTGTGAGCTCAACTGAAGTAGCCAGCATTCATCCTCAGATCCCACGCCCATCACCCGGACACTGCAAAAGCAGCACAAGGTAAATACTCTGCAAATGCAGCATCCACGCTGCTTTGAAGTGACACACACCCAGACGGCAACGGCATTTAAACACCTTCAACTGAGGAGGCCGTAATTCCTCCCACACACAAGATCTGAAGGAAAGGAATTTCCAGGGAGGTGGACCATTTTTTTCCAGAGAATCTCCGCATCAGCTTTCCAAGCCATCAAGAGGAAGCTGAAAAACGTTTCTCCTAACTTGTAATCTAGTGATTTTTTTTTAATGCCTTGTTCTGAGGGATCATTACTGGTTTGGTCCTTACATTTCCCAAAAAGTGGCCAATGACATATGGGTAAAGATATTAAACACTGACTTGCAGTTTCCCCCAAATGAAGCCGTAACGTCTGATCCAGACATCTTTAAGTTACAGAAAAATATCACTATGTAAAGAAGCTACTTTGGAAAGTTGATACATCTTATAGTTGATATATAGTTCAGTTTCATAAACTGGCTTGTCTGGAGAGACTAAACCAGTAAGCAAGACTACAACCAACCCTCTCAGCATGACTGTCGCATTCCAATTTGTTTTCCAATTACTCTTTTCTTCGGTCTATGAACTTAGCAGAAGCGTTTCCTCCCTAAAGGCCTGTCTTGACAAAAAGAGGCCACTTAAGGACTTAATACAGACTTTAGACTAGGGAGAGGGCCAAGCAGGTGTCAGAATTTCCTCCTTTACCTTTATCACACCCTCAAGTAAAGCAGAGAAAAATTGGACAAACCTGTTATTAACTGAGAGACTACACCTGCTTTAAGATCTGAAAAACCCCAACCAGCAAACATCCACAAGCAGCTCCTCTAGCTCATGCAGAATTTTGGAAAGCTTACATGAAACCAGATCAAAACTCAGTTGCCTTCTCCATTCACAGGAGATAGAAAGTGAACATTCCTGGTAGATGATGTACTACTAACAGCCAAAGTGTTTAGTAACGTTTAAGAGCTGATGGAGTAACACCCTTCAGACTCAAGCCAAAGCCCTGTAATAACTGGTAATGTCTTATCCCCAAGTTAAAGTATGCAGGCACACATTCTGGATTTCTCCTCAGAAAACAGGTACTACATCCACATGCATAAGTCTCCCTCACCCCACATACATGTGAAAAGGTCCCAATCCAACTGAAGACACCAAACCAAGACCTTAACTGATCCTCTACACCAAAATGCTCATATCTGAACTGGCAATTAAGGGCTCTCCTTCTCCCTCTAACACCAAACATGCCAACTTAATCAAGACCTCTTCTAGATAGATGCTGGTCCATGACTACAATCAGCTCTGCTATTCCATCTTGATGGGGTACTGTGCTGAGACATTTCCACCAGCTCTTTGAGGGGAACCTAAGTGTTCTAGTAAAAAAACAGGACAGCTGCTTTCTGGGACAAAAAAGTCAAAACACTTCAAGGCAGATTGCTGCTGCTAGATTTCATGCCACAATGGGCCAAGAGTAAGACATTAGGTAAGCCTCACAGGCAGAGTCACTGGGATGGGTGCAGAAATTATTTCACAGACGAAGAGCTTACCAGAAAGAGTGGCGATGGGCGGGAAAGGCAAGAAGAAAATGCATGACTTCTGCTCAGTCAAGCACAAACACCTTACCTAAGCCTTGCGCAGATCAAAAAAATTCTGCTTAATTGGTACAATGAACTCATTTATCTACCTCCAGGCTTCCTACTGGTTTTGAGATCCACAGGAATTAAGCTCCTACGCTTGTTATGTACAAGCAAGAGGAACAGCTCTAAGAATCAGAAGAGACTTCCCGTATTATGCCACTGATTCCAGCCTGGTCTCAGCCCACATGTCAGAAGCTAAATTACAATATTTTCAAACAGTTCTGCAGGATGGTTAAGCAAGGAGGGGTGTTCACACTTCTCAGAAATGCATACAGTATATAAGTTTAAATTCAGCAAGTTCGATGAGTTAAAAAAACTCAAAGTCAATTAAGGAACAGACAGACAATCCTTTTGTAAAGCTGTGAGAACGCTGCTGCAACAGTGGACATGGAGTCTGCCGTGTGTTTCTGGAAGCAAAAGACTCTAGAGCATTCTTCCTGGAAGTCTGGCCTATCTCTTTACCTTGGAGAGAGGCAACACCCCAGTCAAGAATGACCTGGAGGGAACAAGAATAATAAACCCATTTGCTGAATAGAGTCAACACAAGGAAGAGAAATACAAATCCTCTTCCACTCTAATGTGGAATCCATGGCATGTTCTGCAGAAGTTGTATTTCATTCCAGCTTGCTGAACAACTCAAGTTTCCAGAAGATTGTTCCAAATATTTTTCTAGTTATATGGTGGAGTAAGAAGTATCTGAGCACTTACTAACATGTGACAGTTACTGACAAAAGGCTACCTCAGTGATAACATCTGATCCATTGCCAACTTAGACTACTTCATTCAACAGAAAGGTTAAATAATCTAACCTTCAAGTCATAAAATTGTCTAAGAATTCTTCAGGATATAAAAGGAAAGAGTCTTTAGGATTCCAGAGCTTATTTTTGATGACTGTTTCCACATAAACAAGATACTAGTTTCTAAAGAAGTGCTGGTTTTAAAGGTCACGGTGAGCATAAAGGTCACGGTGAGCGAAAGGTATGTATGTTTTAGTATTATATTTGTTTTTAACAGGTAAGAATCTAATTTAGCCAAAGGTCAGATAGACCTTTTCAGGCCACAAGAGCTTATACAAACTTCCCAAGACACAGACAGTGCATCTGCTAACAAGCCGTTCTTGGGACTACAGACTGCTGCTCCGTATGGTGCAGGGAAGTCCCACTCTTACACTTACCTTTGACATTCCTCCCAGAGGGTTAATTGCTCTGCGCTACAAACTAAGCTAATCCTTCTCATCTTTATGTAGGCTGGGCAAAGTCAAAACAAATTAGGTCGTAAATCTGTTTGAAGGCCAGATAAAATTCTGGCCTAAAGTAAGCGTCTAGAGCTGAGCTTCAGAGACTCCTGTAATCTAGGTGAGAGCCATCTCTTAAAAACTCAAATGGAGCTCAGGATGGGGGGAAAATGCATTGGTCTCCAAAGAAAACAAAGTCAAATGTATGCAGAAACAAGGAAAATGGTGAAATCGCTTTAGCAGATGAAGATAGTATCACCAGAGAAAAGTAATCTGACTGCTAGAATGCGAGCAGAGTGCTGTGTTTTGATGTTTGAATTTAATAAGGGAATTGACTAAAACTCCTGTTTTCCTTCAAAGCATCAATTTCAAAGGAAAAGATTAGATTGCTGTGTCACTGTATGTACCTGATACAAGTTAAAACCAACACACAGAAAGTAAAGGCGGGTGGGGATGTCACCTTATTTCCCCAGACCACTGCCCCATTACATGCATTAACACTTGTAGGGGACTCGAGTGCTGTGCTGAGGACACAAGCTGGTAACCAGTAAATCTGCATTCAGCCTAGTGGTCTCCTGCAGTCCATTATAAAGATAATCCAGATGCATTTATTGAATAATTAGAATGAAGAACAATAAGCAATTGCTCATTTGCAGAGAGCCCTTGTGGGGACAGCCCTCCTAACCCCCTTCAGAGGGGCTGAGAGGCCTTTTGTCTGCATCCTGGGAGATGTGCAAGCGATTATAAAGACAGTTTATGCACTGCGAGCTGCACACTGTTGCAACTTGCCTAGTTTCCACACCATCCACCAAGCCAAATTTCCAGACTTCACAGGACAGCTCATAACATCTAATTGTCTCCCGACTCCCTTCCTGGTCTGATCAGGCTTTGAAAAGTTTCTGTAATGTGCGTCAAGCAAAGATAGCATCTTCTCTGGGAAAAGTAAAAGGCTGGAGCTTGTCAGGAACAAGGAGTATTCATGGGTCACAGGCAGGGGAAAGCCACAGCACTGAAGCAGAGTTCAACATGAATCTATAAATACTTATGAGGAGCAAATACTTACAGGCTGCATCTGTATTAGTGAACTAGAAGGCTGGAAGAACAGTCCACTGTCAGCCTAACTCATGAGACCTGTGCCAGCTTGCGCTCTCACAGGCAGCATCTGCAACTTCTCAGGGTTCAGTTTAGGCCAGGAACCATTTCAGGTAGGCAGACTAGATGCAGATACTCTTTTTCAGGGGAAATGTAAGCTAAGATATTATGGCAAATTGAGTTGTGCCATTTGGCCTCAAGCAGGTAAACAGACCCCGGCTCAGACCATTTTATTTGTTGAGTATAGATGTTTCTCAGCTCTGTGTCAAGTGACACAGTCTCCAGCTGAAGCACAGCACACTTTTTCTTTACCATATGACCCGAGGCCTAACAGAAGTGCAGGAGAGGTACCACTGCTTTCACAATACCTTAAGTAGCTGCCAGCTGCACGGGTGAATTCTGGATACACAAGACCACGCTGGTGTGCTAGCTCTAGAAGGAACAAGGTGTTTGGGAGGTACTGGAATCAAGAGACCCCCTCCCTTCACTGACAAATAAGCAGGACTGAAGAGACTATCAGCCCATTCCCGCCCTTTATTAGCCACTACTGCTGCTATTTTAAGCCTTTGTTTCCAATGTAACGGCACCTTACCATCTCCTCTCGCATTCAGGGTTAAAGCAGATTCCTTACAAATCTTTACCCTAACTCCCTCAAAGACACCGAGGCTAAGCGTTTACTTTTATGACTAGATGTTGTTTCTGTGCCGTGTTCTAAGTTAACATCTCCAGTTTTCCCACAGCTAACAGCAGTTTTGGAATACTTTCCACAAGATCTCATGAATAAATTTTCCAGGGTAGAAGCATGTGATGTGTGCTGTGATTCCTAGCCGGTAGAGGGAGACGGGATACTGCAGTCCAATACAAATCCAGGGCCAGTCTTCCAAAAAATGCCGTTAGAACACAGCACAGCTCAATTTTCTTCTTCCTTTGACTACTACTGGCTTACGCTAAAAGGGAGGCAAAAAGTCAGCCCATATATATTCTATTCTAGCTCTAGCACTATTAAAAACCTGGATTCAAATCTCTGGAGAACTTTTTCAAGGCACAAAGCTTTTTTGTTTGTCTAAATTAGGAGAAACATCTATTTGGGTAGGGGTGAAATAGACTAAGAAAGACAAGTTATTTGCAAAATTCTCAGCTTGAGAGGACTCATCAACACTGTTTCCAAACTGCATACTATGTTTTCAAACCAACAACTGATACAAAGTCCTGAAAATAAGTAACATGCATATTAAAAATTAAAACACAAAACACATTTTAGAGGTTTGTTTGACCACCCTTTTTAGGTATATTGTCCATCATGTACTTATTTAGCTGTTTACAAAAACCCAACTCTATTTTTATATTTGACACGTATATGCACCACCCACACTGTCAGGTTGAAGAAATGTGTTTTGAAGATAGTAGAGGTAGAATATTACTACTAGGAGGTAAAAGAACTACAAAGGGAAATACTGAGGTATTTAGAAGACCTCCTAGTATAGCCCAGAATGAGCGTCCAGATCAACTTGTTTTATGTTTTCTTAAATAACCCTGTAATTTACTAAGTTTTGCAAAACCTCTGAGGAGTCAACCAAGGTACCAGAGGCAACACGTTGAAGCCTCAGTGTTAACCCTGTAATTCACTAGTTTTGCAAAACCTCTAAGGAGTCAACCAAGGTACCAGAGGCAACACCTTGAAGACTCAGTGTGCTCAGTGTTTAAAGAGAGTCAAGAGATGAAGGAAAATCCCTCACTAGCAAGATGCCCAGATAATCAAAAAAGGTCCAGTGCTGAAGTTAAAGCTGCCTTTTTTTTTTTTTGTACCAAGCAGGAACTGAAGATCCAGTGCTTTTAGCCATGCTGCAGAACTCAAGGATGTTGTTGGTCATTGTGTAACTAGACCAATAGGTGTGCAATGCTCTTCATCCACCCCATTACTTTGCCTGTTGTGCAACATAAGCTTTCCATCTTTGAGGTCACAGCACTCCATCTTGCATTATATATGGTTGTCTGATACACAGCTGTGAACATTTTGGGATTAAATATCTGTTACATGGTCCTCTATGACTGTAGAACACTTAAGTCTGAGCAGTACATTCCAGATCAAAACTACTCAATGCGCTTAGTTGTGACAGAACTGGAGCATCTTTAAGAAGAAAAACACACCGAAACAAACAAAACCCAAAGCAAGCCAAAACACACCCTTTGCAAAATCCGGGAAACAAAAGAAAGCCGCAGCTTTCTACCACACTGCAGAACAGACTACTCTGCATAGCAGGCAGCTAATGCCTTCTTTTGGCAAACAAACTCTTCAGACAGAGCCAAGAGTCTAGCAGATGATTTACTGATTAAAAGCAAAAATGAGAAACTGAAAACAAAAATTTTCTGGAGAATGTAGTCATTTGCATAATTAAGCCATCCATTTTAGTCCTAAATTGACTCACCAATATAGCAGACAGGCTCAAAACACCTGGACACTAAGTATTGCACATGGATTTTACAGAAGATATCTTTACATAAATTCTGACAGTCATGACAAAGCCAATAGAAATTTGGGCTCATCTGAAAGTTTTTTAGATAGTGATTCCAACTGCAAAACAAATGACATCCTCTTTCTGTTCTGCTAGGAAGTCCTCCCCCAGCTCCTCCTCTAACATAACAAAGATGCAGTTGAAACAGTACGAGGTTGTACAGGCAAAGCACAGCATTGCGGGAGAATTTCTCCTCAAGATATCACATTCCATTTAACACTTAGGAAACAGCCATTTAAAAAGGAACTGCAAGCAAAGACAGACCGAAAGGAGAATACTCACTTGTAGCGTAGTGTCGAAAACAACAAGCTTAGAGCTTGTTGGAACAATGTCATAACACTTGTGTGACCTCATGAATCGCACATAAATATCACTTTCCGATTCTTCGAGTGCTGTAAGTAAAAATATTACGTTGTTTTATTTAAGTAACCTTAAAAAAGTAAAAAAACATGCCAAATCAACTGAACACCATTGCAGAAGGCCAACCCTAAAGCAAAACTCCAATTCACACTTTCAAATCTGGACTGACAGTCACGCTTTCACACTTTGCATTTCAGACTCAGCTCTCCTTTCAAATTAAATAGAACAAAGACAGAATGCATTGTTCTTCCTTGATGTGAAAGGACTTCCATACCGAAATTCTAACAGCAAACTACTGGAACATGCATCTGAACTCTCATTATGCAGACAGTCTGAAACTTAAGTGGCACCAGGCTTGACCAACTCAAGCTTCTTAAGTTAACATTTCTCCAATCTCATCTCTGTCCAGACCCCTTTTCACATAGTAATTTTGTACTTTCTAAACAGGCAGCAGGTGAGTTATGTGATCAGTTCCATTCTCTTCAGGCTACTTCACATCACAATTCCAACACTACTTATAAAAGCAAGATCCACTTGGCTAGAATGGTTTTAGTGTGGCATGTCCGTAGCAATCTAGTTCCCATTCAGTTAGATTTACTTTGCATCTGTCAGAGTTTCTATGCACAGGCATAGAGTCTTCAGATCTGCTCAGGGATGTTAGCTTTTTTTAAAGCAGTTCAGCCCTCCATTCTTTACAGCAGGTGCCTAGAACTTGGTCAAGGTTAGCCCCCCCATCATATATGCACCCTTTAGACCCTGTAACAACACACACACTTGGTCACGTGTTAAACATTTGAAGAGTGGAGGAAAAAGAAAATAAAAACCCTTGAAATACCTATTGATCATCGAAGAACTTAATATTAGGAAGCTAAAAACATCTCAATCCTCGTGTGCTAGATTTGCTCAAATCACTCATCTAGCACTGGGCAAATTCCTTGTCATTCCCCCAGAGCAGCTCAGCACAGCTTCTGCAGTCCAGCTCTACAGAACCAAAGCTGGACCTCCCCTGCAAGGGGCTCCTCTAGGATACTGGCAGGCTCTTCTACTTATTAAGCACATCCATCTCCAACTCTCATTACTCCTTAAAAAAAAAAAAAAAGCCTTTTCCACACTGAAACACAAACAGTGTGAAATAGAAGTTCCATAGGAATTCAGAAGAGAGTCCAACTGGGAGGAAGCAGAAGAAAAAGAAAATAATTTGTAGAATTTGCGTTCCTATAGAAGTCAGGCCCAGAAGTGACAATAGCAGGAGCTAGGAAGTGACAAGAGGTTTGGAAACCATGTGAGTGAACTGATAAGGAAAGGACTGGTCAGATTTGGACGATGCTGGTGAGAAACCACCTTTATGAGATGATCCCAAAGGGGAACTGGTACTGACTTGTCAAGGGCATGTACAGAAGAGGTTAAAAAGGGTAGTTTGGGACAGATAAACCTTTATAAGCCACTAATACACTAACATCTTATCACTCTAACTTCTGCAATAGCATAAGCAGCTACTGTCTGTACAGAATTACTTTAGTGCCCTGTGATAAAAGTGAGTTGTTGAGGGTTTTTTGTTGGTTTTTTTGTTTTGTTTTCTTTAAACACACAAACCAGAATTGAGGAAGTGACAAGACACTAAGCATTAAAAACAGTGTTAGATTTACATGACATACTGGGAACTCTGGTCTTTAAGAAGTTAGGGTTGCTACTACAACCATAAATGCAGTCTGCCCCTCCATGTGGTATCAGAGTCCTTACTTTACTCTCAAGTTTGTCCATGGGACAGTACACACCAACAACTGCACTTGAAATGGTATGTCAAAGCACCAGTAAATAAGACGGGCTACTAACATGATCTGCAAGCACAGAGACGCTGCACTCATGTCTTTCCCCAGCACTACAGAAGCCACAACAGCCAGCCTACAGAACAGGATGACACTAGTTTTTTTACCAGTTTTAGTCCCCTGCCTCTTTCTTTAGATACATTCCAATTGCTACACCAAAACATATAGTGGTCCAACAGATCTGTATCACCTGCAGACCAAGTCTATTCCCCACACTGACTGGAACAGAGGTTCTCCAAAACCTTCACTCTGGGAAGTTCATATTCTAATTCTGAATCTGTACTTTCTACTGCCATAACAATATACTTAGTTGTATATAAAGTCATACTACAGATAGAAACAAGCATAGGAACACAGTCAAACAGCTGATAAGCTACAAAACAACTAGCCATTTTTAGGTGAAAACAAGTACACTCTTAGCAGAGCACATCACTGCCCAATAGTCTTGCCAACTTACTGACAATCATGCAAATGTGATGTGTCACACTAACAAGTGCAGTAACTGTGAAGCAGGACACATTGCCAGATTTAAGAAGGTAAAGCTGCTAATGGCAGTCACAGTTAAACTGGACCTCAACAGTCCTCATCCACTCAGCGCATGAGATAGCGTAGGGTGAGACAACACCTAGCCAGTCTTCCAAATCAGAGGTGGCACCACAAAGCAACTGCTTCCCAGACCGACACCGGAAAGTTACAATTAAAAACACTCAGAAGCATGAGACAGCCATCTGTGAGCACTGTTTAACACCCATGTGAAGAGCTAGGAACCTTTAAGCAGGATCTGAACAAGGATCTAATTGTCCAGCTGGAACTGAGGTTTATTTCTACAGAAGATCCTTATACTATAAGCAATTATAATGCACTGCATTATTAGTTAGTAACTAAACATTCAAAACGTAAGCAGCACTGATCTAATTCCTATGTCCTAAATAACTTCATGAAGTGTTGGAAAGGATATTTAAGACCTTCTAACACCTTCAACTACTTGGGATTAATACACAGATGCTGTAGCCTAATTCTTTGTAGAGGTACTGTACGCACATTATGCACATGCAGCTTCTCAAAGGAGAAGAGGCCTGTCAGGCTGAAGGCTTAGCACTTCTCTGGGGAGCACTCACACCCACCTTTCCTGCACAGCACAACTAGACAGGACATAGTTGTCTTTACGGCTCCTCTCACCTTCCACAGGACAGACTTACTGCCTTTGGTTGTATCCACCCACCACAGTGCTGCAAACACAAATAATCAAATATAAACACCCTAATGTCCATTAGGATATTTCTAGTTTATTACCCATTTATTTTCTAATGCCAGTCTTAGTTGTTTTTCTAATAAATACTCATCCTTTCTGGCTACTATTAAACTTCTGCAGTCTTACCCAGTGCCTGCAAAGCAGTACTCCCTTTGGATGGACAAGAACAGATGCCTTTTGCTCAGTTAAAGATCTCCCTCAGCCTCTGTACATCATCTCCGATTTGCATAGGAGATCATCTGCCCAACATGCAGGAGCTATGAATATACACTGGCCATTCTTCCTCCATGAAGTCATCAACATCTGAGCGTGTTACTATGAGAGTGGCGTA
>NW_010264924.1:6248-10445 GCF_000690775.1 Eurypyga helias | reverse complement strand
CTATGATTCTATGATTCTAAAAGGGCTGAGGCAAAACTCGGTTATCATCCTTATTCTATGATTCTAAAAGGCAAAACTCGGTTATCATCCTCCCTCGCTGCTTTGTACCCAAGACACCACTTTGGTTTAAGGTTTTGTGTGAACGGCCAAGGCTGAGACTCTCCCCCGTGATCAGACTCTTGGTTTACAACCAGGGAAGCTGCACCAGTTTGCTTCTCTCAGTGGTGCTTACAGCTGGCACTGGGATGTGCAACAGTGAATTACAAGGCAGAGATGCCAGAGTTCCCTTTTTTGCCCCCCTGACAAACTGTATTTTCTCTGCAACACATAAGTTTATTCACTACAAATCCCTCCAATTCATCTTTCACCACAGAAAGCATCACAGATGTTGCACAAAACAAGCTGCTTGTTCTGACGCTGCTTAAATTCTTCATCAGCTTTGACCCGGTGCGTATGCCAATGTGGAGCCCAGAGCTACGGACGATGCAGCACACCCTCTGCTCAGCAGTTCAAAAGCAAACCATTCCTTGACTCCAACGTAGCATCGTGACCACAGCCCAGGAGAGAAGCAGAAGCTGTGTCTTGCAGTTCTGCTCCCTGCCCTCGTCACCAGGAGCAGCGGGGTCCAGCCACGGCATTGCATTTCTGACCCAGAACAGCTGGAATGAAGTTAATTTTACACGACCTTTAAATGCTCCTGTACATAATCGGGAAGCTCATCTTTGCAGATTTCATCTGGTGCTTTTTATCTTTCCGAAGGGTGATCTGCCAGCCATTGCTGGGTCCTCGCAATTCCGACTGGATGGATACGGGAAATAGCACTGTGATTGTTGCAAAGTGTTGTTTTCCTTTATCTCATGCAAAAACACAATTTCTGCGTGCAATTTCCCAGCTTTCAGCTCCCCAGAAGTGATTTTTTGAAGCTTTTCCATGACACCAAACGGTTTCTTTGTGTTATTCGAATAAAACCAAGGAAGTTCTAACAAGGGAAGTCAAAATTTGCCTTGAAGAGATATTACAAAAGGGTGTTAATTCTATTATCTTTGACTGCAGTTTGTTCTTCAGGTTCCTGTACAAAGTGTTTGAAACAATGTATTTTAACCTATAATTTTTATTCCCATTTTTCATCACAACACTTGCATCTCCGTGTCAATTTACAGAGTGAAATGCTCTCTTCCTCTCCACTCCAGTCAGATGCAAAAGAGAGCCTCTTCATATACGCAGCGGCTTAATCCATCACAATTTTTGCCTAAATCTATCTTTCGGTTAGTGTCAATTAAATAATTTTACCAGTCATTCTGACAATTGATGTTCTCGTGCCCTCAATTTTCCTTGTCAAGATCGCTATTAGTCTTTTTTTTTTTATTCCGTAGGAATTTTAAATCTCACTGCTCAGACTGAAGAATTAGAATTAGCCTGAAGCCTGCCTTCTCCAGCTCAGCCTGACAAATGGCCATCTCTGTGTCCACGCGGTTTCTTTTCTTAGAGAGGTGACACTTCAATGCACCAATTCCTCTGCTGATTTATGTGTGGTCCGGTTAACTGTGAAGGCTTAATGCGATGTGCAGCAGCTGTTAGGTTAAGCCTTGTCCCCACCAGACGTTCACCACCAGCTCATCTAAAACTTACCCAAGTCAATAGAATAATAAGCCTTGATAACAAAACTGTCTCTAAAAACAGCTTCAATGTTTTAAGGAAATTATAACATGAATTAAACAAATGAGACTATTGAAACACTGGGGTTTGGGGGAAAAAATGCCTTTTTGTCACTGCAGGTTTAATTTTGAGAACAAGTGGTAAATCTTAAGGATTCTACTATGTGTTTATGGTGAAAATCTGCCTTCTATACAACTGATGAGGTAGGATGATCCATTTTAATTAACAAAACCCATAAACCATCAAGAATGGCCACTTGGTATAACATTCAGGGGAAAGACTGAATAAGAGCGGATGTTGCAGTATATTTTGGAAGGATCTGGAGTTGCAGTGGCTCCCTTCACCATCAGCCTTACTGAGAGACGTTAAATGAAACAGAAAGAAGAGTGTCTGTGTCAGAGCTGTACAGCCAGGTTTGATTTCCAACGAACGCTACCATCAAACACTAAACCCCACTGCATTCACAGTGGTGTCCAGCTCCATGAAAAACGAGTGAGGTTATTCCTACTTCCCAAGCAACATCAGGCATTAATGTATTAGGGCCATCCTCAAACCCATACACAAAATCTCTAATATTAGAGCTTAGATAACATAGAAATATTATCTGATGGGAACACTGGCAATGAATTCTGAGCTTGGGAGATGAGGTACCAGAAAATCATCTCCCACACACCGGAGGAATCCCAGGGAAACACTGAGGTTACAGGCAGTAAGTGCTTTACTGGGGGAGCGTCACCATCCAGCTGACGAGAAACGATTCCTCGCAGAGGTTCGGAGATGTCTATCTTGGAATCTAATTCAGCACCTGCCAGGGGACCGCTAACATGCAGCGACACCAGTAGCTTCTGTTACCTTTTTTCCTGCACTGGAAGCAATTTTTAGATTTTTGAGATCATAGTTTTAACTCTAAATACATAGGTTTGCCATAACGGAGCACAGAGATCACAAATGCAAGGCTTCCTGTGGCTAATTGTGGGTGAGAGACAGTGTGCTGGGTTCAGTCAGGAAAGAGTTAACTCTCTTTACTGCGGCTCTCGGGCTCTCTGGGTCTGACTCTCACTACTCAGCACCGAGTTGTGCACTGGTCAGTGGGTGGTGAGAAACTGTATCATAACTGTATCATATGTTTTATTTTCTATTATTTTAATTATTTATTAGTAGCATTTGTATATATTAATTTAGATTTAATTAGTAACTAGTTCTTACCTCAATTTTACGAGCTTCCTTATTTCTTTTTCCCCCGACTCTCCCCCCTGCTGGAGGAGGGGAGGGGGATTTGTGAGAGCGGCTTCGTGGTATTTTTGCAGCCAGACTCTAAATACATAGGTTTGCCATAACGGAGCACAGAGATCACAAATGCAAGGCTTCCTGTGGCTAATTGTGGGTGAGACAGTGTGCTGGGTTCAGTCAGGAAAGAGTTAACTCTCTTTACTGCGGCTCTCGGGCTCTCTGGGTCTGACTCTCACTACTCAGCACCGAGTTGTGCACTGGTCAGTGGGTGGTGAGAAACTGTATCATAACTGTATCATATGTTTTATTTTCTATTATTTTAATTATTTATTAGTAGCATTTGTATATATGAATTTAGATTTAATTAGTAACTAGTTCTTACCTCAATTTTACGAGCTTCCTTATTTCTTTTTCCCCCGACTCTCCCCCCTGCTGGAGGAGGGGAGGGGGATTTGTGAGAGCGGCTTCGTGGTATTTTGCTAGCCAGAGCTAAACGACGACAGAAAGGCACAAATTTCCTTCTACCGGAGTACAGACACTGGCAGATCTGAGTATCCAGAAGGAAGGAGACGCTCCGGTCGCCAACACGGGTGTGAGTTGCTTCGTTGATCTAAAGATTTAATGCTGTTTTGGTGGTAAATGAGAACACGGAGGTGAGAAGTTTAGAGTTTTTCCTTCTGTTCAACAGCATCCCCCCCCCCCCTTCCATAGCTGTGCCTCGGCTGCTCATTGTTACCGACGCAGAGGTGAGTTGAAGCCGACACAACCTCCGTGTGCAACCAGCGCTCTGAAAGTAGCTGCTCTTGAAGTCTTTTGAGAAGCCTCTTGGTTCTCGTCTCCCCCCACATGCACAGACCTTGTTTCTTCTTCAACGCACGTCGAACAGAGAACATGTTGGGTTTTTAAGAAAAAGTAGTTGTAAGAAAAGCAGCATTTTCTTCACACTTCCAAAACCTTTGTTATTGTTTTCTTCCCATTTTCCCATTTTGTAATTTCTGTAAAATGTAGGCAATTTTCACTGAGCGAATCTTTTGCCCATTTTACCCCCTGCAGCTCAGTGTCAAACAGAAATAACCATCATAGATACCTTCTGAACGAAGGGCTATTTTCTGTTCTGAATTATACTGGTATCAACTAATAATTTCCTGTTATTACATCAATCAGAGCTGTTATTCACGCAACATATATCACTGCAACAGAACCCTGACTACCGCAGGTTAGATCCTCTTCTATCTTGTTAAAATGGTTTTTAGTTCAGAAGCACGTTAATCTTAGACTAATTGTGTGTAAAAAAAAAAAAAAAAAAAAAAA
>NW_010264924.1:0-6107 GCF_000690775.1 Eurypyga helias | reverse complement strand
TGCTGCATAAAACTTGCAGAAAGCCTCAGTGAAATTCCAGGAGACCCACTGCTCCAGCTGTTTTCTTCTCAGGCCGAGGAGGAGGACGGCTCCAGAGCCGTGGCATCGCTCAGAACCAAGTACAACCTCTCGGCTGCGTAAGAGCGTGGCTCGCGGCTCCGGCTAAGGTCAGAGCTCAACTTTTTGGGAAGCAGCAGCTCTGGCTGAGTCCTGCAGCCGCTGGGAACCGCTGGCTTCTGAGGGCAAGTTCAGGGTTTCAACAACCTCCTGCCCAGTGTAAAATCACACTCCTATTATATTGTTTCTCATTTTAATTCCTGAGGGGATATATGTGAACAGCTCTATCCATCATGCCATACGATTTCTTGTTTTTACATCACATGGTTGTTGTAATCTTTGTGTATATCGATCTACTGCTTTTTAAAAATCTTGGCTACTTTAAAAATAATATTAGCTCCTTATTTGAAAACAACATCATCATAACTCAATTAGAATTTCTGTAGTGGCTTTGAAAGCTCTTAAAACGTGCCCATGAGGCATGATGCAAAAGGTTCCTACTATTAAATTACGGCGAGGCGTTTAAATCAGGATGAAAACAACATTCACAAATAACCGTAACTGTTGCATGGGACTTTATTCCAGCATCACTGGGTGAACAAAGTCTGCAAAATAGAAACAATTACCACACGTTTTCTAAAACCACTTCAGAATGCAGATTAAAGTGGACTAATCTGGACGTTAGAGCGCGGCGGTTCCTGCGGAAAGGCTGCCGCGCGCTCTGCTCGCCCACGGGCTCAGGCTGCGGTCCGGGTGGCCAGCCCAGCGAGCCGATGGCTGCCTCTCCAGCAGCTTGAGGTCTCCAGAATCCTAGCAGGGCTTATTAGGCAGCGCTTTGAAGTTATCAATCAGATGCGTGACGGTCGAGAGCAGACGAGCGCTGGGCTGTGCAGCAGGCAGAAATCAGCTACGCAGCCGGGCTAGCCTGGGACCCGGACGTCAGAAGAAAACCTGTTAGTCCGGGTTGCTGAGTACACTGTGGTGTATATACCAGGGAATGTCTTCTGACTTTGTGATTATTTCAATCCCCAAATATAAAGGAATTTGTGATTAAAGTGCTGTAGGAATACAACACACTCTTCGTTCAGTTTTAACAGAACTGCCGTAATTTAATTCCCTCACCACAAATGAGCCTGACTTAATTCATATTTCCATCTTTATTTCTGATTTTTAAATCGATTTTTTCCCCTAACTTCATAATTTGTTTTGCCAGGTGAAAGGTAAATTTTAGAACGTAATTTACACTTCAGTGTGCAAAATAAAATGCGATCGGTGTATCACGTTCATCTTCACAAAGAATGGATGGAATGCTCTGACGGAACTTTCAGAACAAGAATAATTTCTTGGCAGAGTAAATTATTTCTTACTAGGCAAATTGTACTGCAGCCACTAACCTGCTACTGGTTCCTGGAAGTTTCTCTGTCTGTTGCAAGTATGAGCAGCTAAGATCTTAAGAGTCTCAGTTAGCTGCTAAGGTAGATGATGCCAATGCCTCTTTATTAATAAATAAATGACACTTGCCTACGTGACCTAGAAGCCAGTAAAAAAAAAAGAGATAAATGCTTTACAGAAGCAGAGGTTTGTTCTTCAGAACTTCAGCCACAAACGCCTGACTTTATGAGCCAATCTTCACCGCAGGATTGTACCTTTTCTCTTTTTACACAGAATATCAAAAGCTCGTTCGTCACCTGAAATTTTAATTCTCTAAATGTAAAAAAGCTGAGGTGACATGACAGTTTTTCTCCAGATTAGTTCAATGGTTAGACTTCCATATTGCTCTTCTCTCCATTCAAGTATTACTGAATATTCACAGGCTCCATTTTCCCTAAATAATTGAATAAAGCAAATTAAATAAACCAGAAAAAAACCAGAAACACGCCTGGCAGAAACTAGCTTACTCACTTTCTTGTATAATTGAATAAAATTTATCAAATAAGCTTCGTATATACTGAAAACACAAGCAACGTTACAGACTGTTAAAGCACTTAGGCCTGTTTTTCTTCAGAGTTCTCCTGTCTGGAAAAGGCAGGAGATGTGCATTAGCACGTCGAGAAGGAAACAAGCAATTTCGTAAATGTTTCTGTAAAAAACACTTGAATCAAAGTAGATTTTTCTAGCACGATATGAAGAGGACTAATTATGCTTATTCTGCTTCTAGTTTATTTTTCGCTGTATGACCTGGGTATCATTAGTACACGTTTGTGAAAAGGTGTATCAGTAGCTGCAGATTTTGGCATGACCACATGTTCCAACTGAACAAATGAATGAAATAGCATGGGTGGCCAAAAGGACGGCCGCTGCTATTGGGTAAAGAGACACACACACGCATAAAAATAGCCCCTTGTTTTGCCATCTGTCATTTGCTAACCAAAACAGGTTGCTCTAGTCCCTGAAGTCAGTAAATAGACTCGGGTGAAGGTTAAAAGTGTTTTGTGTTCAAAGCCTTAATATGATACTGAAAAAAAAACCCACGTTTTGACAGATTTCTCAGTTACAAGACGATAATCTGTGGGAAGGAGAGTCTTATCCCAAGGGGAGATTTTAAATCACTGAGGTTTTATAAAATGGTATCAGGTATTTTGAATCAGGAACAACAGGTACCTGAGCAAAGGTGGGTTCAGGGAAAGGAAAAGGAAAAAAGGAAAAGGAAAAAAGGGCATTCTTTTTACTTGTAGAGATCTCTCCAGGATAAAAAAAAACACAGTTTAAAATTTCCTTTGCCAAAACATGGAAAAAATGTGGGTAGGATTTATTTCGCCTCCTCTTTGTAGGCAGCTGCACATGAGCTCGTCCGTTACCTCGGCTCCGTGAAGGTTGAGACCTCAGCCTGGCCATGGGCACTGAAAGCGCAGACAATGACTGGCCATCATCTAGGAAGGTTATTTTCGCAATTTGCCTTCGAATCTTTCAACTTTTGTGCATGAACATTTAAACAGTATCTGGAGTCCCACCGGCAAACAACTGGTAGGGATTTGCCAAAATCCTCGGCATCCTGGGCTGAAATCCTCGGCCCAGAGGAGGCCACGAAGATGATCAGAGGGCTGGAGCACCTCTCCTATGACAAAAGGCTGCGAGAACTGGGCTTGTTCAGCCTGGAGAAGAGGAGGCTCCGAGGAGACCTCATTGCAGCTTTCCAGTATCTGAAGGGGCTACAAGGGTGCTGGGAGAGGCCTTTTTACAAGAGCCTGTAGTGATAGGACAAGGGGTAATGGGTATAAATTGAAATCAGGGAGGTTTAGATTAGATATCAGGAAGGAATTCTTCACAGAGAGGGTGGGGAGGCACTGGCACAGGTTGCCCAGAGAAGCTGTGGATGCCCCACCCCTGGAAGTGTCCAAGGCCAGGCTGGATGTGGCTCTGAGCAACCTGGTCTAGTGGAAGGTGTCCCTGCCCATGGCAGGGGGGTTGGAACTGGATGATCTTTAAGGTCCCTTCCAACCCAAACCATTCTATGATTCTATGATTTTAAGAGCCGAACCTGGAGCGTAAGCGGTTGGAAGGTTTCACTGTGGGGAAATGATGCCGAGGCTGTTGCTGCCTTATTTGTAGCAGCAGAGATCTCCCGAATGTCCCAGAGAGCTTCCTGTGACCTCGCTGCAAGGTGAAAAATGAGACACGTGCTTCTCATCTGCTCCCCTTCAGACAAACTGAGAAGCTTCAGTTCCGAGTCAGGTCTCTCCAGGTTTTCACCAGGAAAACCCAACACTCCAAGAAAGGGAGTAGACTGGAAGAACGATCGCTGGCCCCTCTGTTAAATGGGATGTATGTCTTGGATCTGACATTGTGAGTGATCATTTTTTCCTTGTCTTCTTCACTCAGCATGCAAGTTACCTGTAACTGCAACAAGAAGGAATAACTTTGCAAACTAATTCTGGAGAATGTTACTGTGGGTCCAACCCTATTTCTGTTACAAACCTCGGTCTGAAGAAAACTGGTTAACAGAAAAAAACCCACCCCACCACCCCATGAAGTTGAAAAACCTCATTTTGTAATATTTCATTGATTTGTTTCAGTACACGAATGTGTTTTCAAATTTCAAACTGTGCTTGTTAAAATGTATTGTTGTTTTTTTTGTTTTGTTTTGCCCTTGTAACCCAAGGATGAAAGAGTCAGCTAATAAAAAAATGCTGGAAGATTCACCGACTGTGTAAAATAGCACAACTTGCCAAGTATTACAACGAGTTCATTTTACTGCAAAGGTCCTACAGGTACGGTGTGCGTAATACCCAAATTACTGCAGGTTTGGATCACGAAGAAAAAGCTTTTCCCTCGATCTGAACCTCAGATGCTGTAAACGGCTCGATCATTTTCTTCCCCTTGATCCCTGTCGCCACGAAGCGCTTGCTCCTGGTTTCAGAAATGGCTTCTGTGTCTTTAGTGTCACATTTCTCTGTCAGTTATCACCGTATGGTCTGCAGTTGGAAAATGACATTCATAGTTTATATAAATGAATTTTCCTCATTCTGTGCATATTTATGGTTAGCTTGCTTATTTTATTTGCATTTGATTTCTGTATTAACTCCTATTTGAAGAATGCACAATGATAGGGAAATTTTCATGCTTTGAAAGCCATTTCAATATTTAGAGGTGTCTAAACCACTTTTTTATTAGACTTCTGTAAATGAAGACCTTTAAAATGCAATTGGTGTCAAGCACAAAGGCTTGTGAGTCATTCCGGGCTATTAAAAAGCAGACTCATCTTTTCTCAAGACAGCGTTTTTCAAACAAAGTACTAATTCATAGACTATTCAGAAAACATTAAATAGCAAAATAGTCCTCTCATCAGCAAAATAACTCCACTGTAAGCACCCAGTTAGAGTCTTCTGTGTGCATTGCCATGTATCCTTATCATTCTGTTTTCTAGACACGGCTTAACGGCTCAGTCTGGTTCCATGGATATTCTCTATATTGAATTTCTGCTGAAATAGTTCTCACCTTTTGCCTTTTTCTTTCTGTTTGTTCTGAACTTTTCCCTCCCTGCTCCCCAGCCCCATCCTGCCAGCGAGCTCGTGAAGCTGGAGGGAATCGAGCAGAACCTGCCTTGGGCCTGGACTAACCCTGCTGAGGCAGAGGAGGTGTGCGGAACCCTCATCCCGGTCATCCGTCCGCTCTTCTTACACAAGCGTCACCCCCGTACCGAACGCGGAACGGGGAGGTGCTGCCCACCAAGCTTCCTCCCGAAGCCAACACCCCCGCTTCTCCGCGTGCCGGGGGTGCCGCCGCTCTGCGGGATACACGGTTCCCAGCTCCCCCTACGCGCTGCAGAAAAACCCCAAACCGCCTCTACCCCACGCCCAGTATTTTCACCAACTTTTCCCCTACAAAATCGACAGCGAGCCTGCAGCTCTTGCCTTCCAAGCCAGTTTTATCCCACCCTATCATTGCTTGCTGGATAGATTTCCTTTTCCACTTTTTATTTTCCTTTTTGCCTTTCGCTCGGGGGATTTTCCATTTCCTACGTGTCTTCCAACTCTCCCTACTGCGGGCGTATTCCCACCCCAGAGGTTCACTTTTACGTTCTGTATTGCCTCATGAGGGTCTGGATTCAGAGCCCCTCCAGGTGCTGTAAATCCCAGGAATGAAGACAGTCCTTGGTACACATCCTGAAACCCCTGTTGAGAATTTATCCTGGCATGGACGTGAGAGTCAGCAACCCTCGGCACCAGGACCGATCCCGCCTTCATTTTTGTCCGAGTGACTTCCTGGAACCGGTAACCCAAAACGGGCTGACATTCCTCACTGCTGTGACTGCTGAGAGGCAACACCGTCCGTCCCCTTTGGCGGGTAACAGGTACTACAGACCGCAGAGATGACGTACGCCAAGATCCTGATCTCCCCCTGGAGTAAGCCTCATCAGAGGGAAGAAGCTCCAGCCCTGGCACACACTGTGACACCTGCCTCCGAGCACATGCCTGATGTTAACGTGAGAGCTTTACAGCTCAGCTTTGTTATCTCCAGTCCCCGACACTGTTGCACCTATTCCCAGATCCGTTCACACAGAAATCTGGAAACACAATTATTCCGTCCTCAACATAGAATCACAGAATCAC
>NW_010264923.1:0-55181 GCF_000690775.1 Eurypyga helias | reverse complement strand
GGCAGGCGGTGGGGTGGGGGGGGGCGCTGTCTTTCGGACTTGAGGTAGTTCAGCCTCGCGTTTCGCCCTGCGTGAACGAACTGGAGCGGTTACTCGGCCCTTGGTATCGCCCCGAGGGGCTGTCGCCGACAGCCCTCCGCAACTTGCGTAAGTCAGGCGGCCGCATTTGCTTGTGGACGCCTAGTAAATATATTTATTATCAGGCTCCAAACTTGAGGATGTAACGTGAGGGACCTCTGCGTGGGCACTTGGCCTGGGATGCGCCTGGAGGGTGCTGCGCTTTCCGTGGATGTTAACTCAGTTTCCACCGAGCTGCCTGGCCTTGGAGGAGGAACACTGCACACCGCGGCTGTGCCTCCCGTGTGGGCTTAAAAAGAAGGAATACATCTAAGCATAGACTTTTAAGAGAATATGTCAATAAAAATGCACCATGTAAACAGATGTAAAACGGCAGAGGTGTCTTTTATGGCTTGTTTACACACTCGTTTTAGTACTGACTGTGGAACAATAGGAAATCTTTAAGAAAGACGCAGCCCGTTTTGCATGCTCATCAGAGTTGCCTGGGGATGAACAGCCGTGGGTAACTCGAATAGCAGAGGTCCTTGAAGGTCTCCTCCCACCCCAAACCAACACCTTGAAAGTATTTCTGTTTTTCATCTTATGCCTAGGCAAATTGGTTTTGGGAATAATTCACGTAATATCACTTGTTTCTAGACATGTATTCTAAAAGTTGTCTTGGTAGCATTTCCTATCTGAAGCTGCCTGCCTAGTTTTCCAAGAATTATCACACAAGGTCACTTACATGTTTTAGCTGAGCTAGTTTTATAGCACCAACACAACGTAGTGTGCAATTAACCTTTACTTCACATTTCCTTGTTTGTGTTCTTTTGTTTTGGCCATTGATCAGGGCTGAACACTGGATACTACTGCAGTGGCTGTTTTTTCAGCACTACGAACCAGGTCATGCTGGACTCCTGTGTTCTTTCAGATGGCTTGCGCACCACTGGGAAAATATTTTTTTGTTGAAATACAAGGAAATGCGTACTTGGCCTGAAATGTTTGCGTTTTGGTTTCTGCTTCTGCACACCTGCCATCAACAGGTGTGCAGAAGCAAGAAAAAATGCAGGAAGCAAGAAAAAATTATTTACTTCTTACGTGTCTGTTAAGTATAAAGACTGAGAGTCATGTTAGAGTACTTTGTAAATGCCTCTTACATTTTATACTGTTAGAGTGCTCTAAGCAGTTGGCTTATTCTGAAGCAGGATTTGGATGGAGAAACCCGTGGGACTAATGTGAGGACATCCAAGACAATGACCGTATCCTCATTCTGTGCTGGGTGGTGTAACCTGAGCTACAAAGGAGTCCTCTTCTTGCCTGTGCGAATGGGGTGGAGGGCAGCTGACTCACTCAGGGAGTGGTAACGAAGCAGGGGATTGCTTTTGTACACTGGTGGCACCTTCAATTTAGGGAATGGCTACTAGCTGTTTCAGTTCATTGGCGGTCATGGCTGACACAGCTTGGGCTTGGCCTGTGATCAAGGCAGGACACTGTTGTAACAGATGGGTACCTTATGATGAACTTAGCTGTTTCAGTTATTGTTCAGAGAAATTGAAGGTAGGCAGAACTATTACATTAATGAAATTATAATGCTATATTTACTGTATTAAAACACTGTAGAGGTTGTTATCCAAATCAACCCTTTGGAATGATAACTGTGTTGGTTAACTTGGAGGAACTGTATTGGGTTAGTAAATGAATGCTGGGAGTGCTATGGAGCATGACAACATGGTCTAATTAGTTTGTAAAGAAAGAGAACCTGACATAGTTCTCTGCTATATATAATATGCTACAAGTTGACTTGGGTGATTTCAAGCAATATGTTTTATTTCTAGGAATAGGAAAAAAAATCAGGTTTCTCAAACTCCTCTCTGTCTGATAGGTGTGTTACTACATGGGCAGACACTGGGTGAAAAAGCACTGTGGGAAGCCTCATCTTCCATAAAACGATGCCACTGAGTGTAGCTTTGTGTATGGCCTTTTCTGTACTTGCTGAGACTTGTACAGAGGATGCGTTTTGCTGTAACACTCCTAACACTTAGTGTTTTGCAATTAATTATACTAATAACTAACAACAATGCCTATCCCTGACTTGATTATTTTCTAATTGACCTTCCTGAGCATGAACTACATTATTTCTGACTTCAGCTGCCACGTATTTTATTGCCCACACCTGTTTTCCTTTGTGTTTTCCACTTTGTATTCTTTAAAGTTCCTCTTTCCACATCACTCTTAGTCAGGTTACTTCATTTAAAACAGTACCAAGAATTCATCTCTGTTTACTCCATCTGCATAGAGTCCCTTGTCAGTTACTTACTGGAAGAATCACACTACAGGATTAAAAGCTATTGGGAAGTTCCTTTTAAGATTGTATTCAAGAGATGATTACTAAATGAATACCTTCTCTCTCCAGATCCTAGCTCATAACAGAAATGCTTTTATTTCTGTTCCAGTATTATAAAGTGATATTTAAGAAGAGGATAGGATTGTGTTTGAGAAATGCTGGTATGATTAGCAGCAGTAGAAATAATTCACTTTCTTTTATTGGGTGTTTTATTTTTCAAAAAGTTTTCAGCATGGATTTATCTTTTTTTTGGGTGTTGATTTAAAAAGTGTATTTGGGCTGAAAACTGGTATTCCGATACAGCTCAAAGTTTGTGAATCGGCATTGTAGAAGGCCCTTACTGCTGTTTTCCAGGAGCAAAACAGAATGGAAACATTTTATATAATTCCCTGTCCTGAAATATGTGGTGGTTTTTCCTTTTTTTCCCCAGGACAACTAAGCTTGCAGTGAATTTCCAAGACTTGTGACATAAGGTTTCTTGAGCCCTTTGATGAGGGACTTCTGGTGTTTTATGACACTTGGGGTCTATATATATATTAAATGCTCAGTGCGTGAGGTCCTGGTAATACTCCTTGTAAGGAAAAAGTCTTTAAATTGTATGTAGCTTTGTAGATAAAACCTCTTAGGAATTGATTACTGCTCTTTGTCATTGCAAGTCCATTAAAATATTTTTCTTCACGTTTTGTCGTCGGAGAAGAATTTTCAGCTCTCACTTTTGCTGCTACATAATCACACAATGCTGTTTTTGACTTATTTTTAATTTTGCTACCTACATGAAGGATTTTGTGTTACAGTTCTTGGAGACAGTGTGGTGGAGTAGTCTTTTTGTTTTTGGAAGCTCTCAAAATTTCTAGTTTTTAACATGGGAACTAAGAACACAGAAAGAATCTAAATATGGGAACAATGTTACTTGTGGTTTTATGCAATAACTTGTTTAGCTGTCAGAAGCAGTACACTTAATCAACTATACCTCAGACTAAGGGACGCTTACATCCTTGTTAAATCTTGTACTCTTTGGTCACTAAATCTTTTTTTAGAAAAAGAATAGCTACAAGCCCAGTTTAAAAAGGTCTTTTATATGAGAAGAAGTGATGGTAAATGAAAAAAAGGCCACCAAATTTTGCGTTTTTGCAAACTGTAAATGTAAGTTATAAGGAGTTTGAAAGACAGTGTAGAAAACTGTTTTCTAAAATACACAGTTCAGAGGTGCAAAAAGTAGCTATAACCTGAGTAGTTATGACAAATTCTCTTGTAGCACAGTATGCACGTAATTTTATTTGGATAGGGGAACTAGTATAGCTTTTTTCTTCGCTTTGTGCTCTTCTTTCCTCCTATAGATGGTTCCGCTTCATGAGAAAAGTGGCTTAAGACTATTTTCCCTTCATATTCAATAGCCAAAGGGAGAGTTAATGGGAAATCTTAAGTCAGGTTCAGATCCTGAACTGAGTGGGAAACGAGCTTTGCTCTAGTGAAACACTGTGCTTTTTAAAAATCAGTCCAAAGAATTCTGAAGGCTGTCTCTTGGTGTGTTTAAGGGGATGTAGCAGTGTGAACATAAAAAAAGCGAAGGACCTTCTGAGTTCCTTAATTTAAGGCACTATATTCCATTAGAGAAGTTATTTTAATCCGTACGTCAGCACTAGTCTTAGTTATTTCATACATTGGTTACGCATGAGGATTGAGTGCATAGCTGTACCACAACCTTCAAACTTGAAATTCTGAAATTCAAGGCCTCAGTTATGAAGATAGTGATTAAAATGCAGTTCCCTATAGTAAATTTGGTGTTTTCTCCCCACCTCCTGCCCTCTCCAACTTGGAAGTTGGAAATTATTTGACTTAAGTAATTTAATGCCAAGAACACCAATTAATAAAAAAGGTATTTTAAAAAAAGAACTGTAAATAAACTTTCAGCAAAAAGTATTAGTGTTTATTAAAAAAAAAAAAAGCATGGCCAATACTCGTGTTGTTACTTACTTATCCTTTTTTCTCAAAACATCATTGTTGTCCTCCCAATTTAATGTTTAAAATGAGAAATTCTAAAATTCAGATAGAAGTACTTCCTACTTAATACTATGAATGGGATCAAAGAGGCATCTCTGAATGAAATCTGGGTTAGGAACAGGAGTTTTGACCAGAATACTGCTTTAAACTTTAGAATAATTTAAATGATACGTAGATGTGCAGCTTGCTGTTGAGCTGAAGTGGGAAGTATGGTCGAGGAGACCACTGGAGCTGTCAAACCCAGCAGCATGGTGGGATGCACTTTCAGCAGTGTGCAGTGCCTGGCAAGGGAATATGCCCTTCTGAATGCAGTTGTATGGCTTTTCTCTTGGTTACACCTGTCCGTGGACCAAATGAGAAGGCAGATTTACTTGAATCTGTTTTGTTTAATGGAAAATAATGTTCTCCCTGCCCAATGCTACAGTTTGATTAAATATTTTTGTCTAAGATGAAACATGGGAAATAGACATAGGAATAACCATGCAAACATACAGTGTTGTGCCAAATACCTAAACATTCCCTACTGCTGGAAATTCTATAACGAAGTATCTTTTCAAGTGAGCACTTAATTTGGTTTCTCCCTTCTCACTGTAGCAGCTGTTACTGAGCAGGGGTGGTAGTCTACATGGTCTCGGTTGCAGATTTGTAAGATTTAGTGCTTTTTTAAAATGGGATAGTTGTTAGAGAATCTAGATGCTGTATGCAATTAGTTAATGTTTATTTTGTAAGTAGTCTTGGGAAGCCAGTTCTGCTAACTTTTCATAACATAAACAGGTGCTGAAAAGTACTTTTTATATCATGGGTGTGCTGAGATGTTAAACTTGGACCTTGATAGCAGAATCTTTCTCAAGAGCATTCTTGACTAGAAAGTTGCTACCAGTGAAGAGCTTGCAGGTGAAGTTTGGCAGTGCTCAGGGCACGTATGTGCTGCAGGCAGCACTGCCTCTGCAGGAGCTACCCTTGGAGGAATGAAAGGGATAACTAGCTCTGGTGCCTACAGGGTTAGTAGGTCAGAAATGTTGGCTAGAAGGGTCTCTGCAAGGCCCTGTACAAACTTCCACGCAATACAGACTTGTTGGCAATGCAAGATCAGGTCAGCTGTGGCTCTCTTTCATCCAGGTCCTGAATACCTCCAAGGAAGTAGGTTCCCCCATCCTCTCTGGCAACCTTTTCCAGTGCCACATCACTATTCCAATGGAAAAGAGTTTTCTAGTGCCAGTCTGAACTTTTCAAGCTGCAATTACCATTTCCTCCAGTAATGGCCAACGGACAGCCAAGGAATTTGGCTATGAAGCTGAATGGGAAGATGTGAGAAGGTGGATTGGCTAAGCTGGAAACAAATGCATACTCTGATTGCTCCTGGGGTGTGTGTTTGTTTGTGGGTTTTTTTTTTTTTTTTTGAAACTTGTTTCTATGAGGTTGCTGTGTGGTTGCCTAGGCAGGCTTGTGTCTGTTACTGATGGTCTTCAGGGCACCAGCTGAAATTGTAGCTTGTAAGCCATAGGTAGTGCTGGCTGTAAATGTTCTTGTGGTGTTAAGAGGTGGGTCAGTGTTTCATATCGGAAGCCTGCCATGCTGATGCCCTGTGAAGTGGTTTACACACTCTGGGAATCTTGCTGCTGCTGCTCCATACCTTGCTGGCAAATAAAATCTCATTCTTTTCTGCTGTGTGAATGAAAATCTCATTCTTTTCTTCCAGTGTTCTCTTCCACTAAGCCTCTTATGCCTGAGTGAACTTGGAGAAGACTGTCACGGTACACTAAATAGAACTTACACTGGTGTACTGTAAATACTGAGAAATATTTCTTGGAGAATTAGGCCCTTGATTAAGCCCAGTTTCAAAGAAACTGAACTTTGAGAGGCATGTGGTTATGTATGGTGTTCGGTCCCTCGGCAGAGAAGTCGCTCATAAGAAATCAAGCATCAAGTGCTTGTGGGAAGTTTTGCTTACACACGTTTTTTTCTTCCCAGCACTCTAAAGTAGGAAAGTAGGAAACCTCAGGGTGTTTTTTTGTGGGTGTGCATGGTGGGTGGGTGTGGTTTTTGGTTGTGGGTTTTTTTGGTGGTGGTTTTTGGGGTTGGTGTGGGTTTTTTTTGGGTAACGTGACTATATAGGCCAATCTGGTGTTTGGGGCATTCACTGCTTGTGGGACTTGAAAGTCTGGAAATGTGAGCTGTTCTGTTCAGACTTGGTGTGGAAACTTGCCCAGGGACAGTTGATGTGTCCAAATTTTTCTTCAAAGTTGACAATCTTGTAAAATAGATCAAAGTGTGGTGCACAGTGCATCAAATTTAAGTGTGACTTAAAGCTGCCATATTTTTTTAACCATTCAAAGTAATGAATCTTTAATTACTCTGGTAATTGTTTTGCTTATTTATCCATTAGCTTTATTTTCATGAAAGTACACTCAAGAAGATGGGAGTATTCCAAATAATCTCAGACTACACTTTTTATTAAATCGTCAATCTTGCATTAAACTATTTACTAATAAACTAACCTGATAGCCTATAGCAGGGCTGTAGTTAAGAGAACATGTTTCTGTTATAAACTCTCATCAAATATATGTTGTTATTATATAGTGATAGTGCTCAAAAATTTCTAGTTGCTTTCCAGAAATGGAGGAAGACCTTCTCATCTCCCAGAAAGTGCAATTCCAGTGAGTAGGAACAGACACATGTAAACATGCAGAAGCACTTGATGTGCGTCTGGATGGTTTATTGTTGAATAGTTTTGGTTTTACACTGATACCATCCTCTGTGAATCGTAGTCTTAGAGATGTGAATCATCTTTATCTTGAACCTCTTTAACCTTTAGATCTATGTCTCTCTTTCTTTAATATTTGTAAATTAGCAGATTTTATTTAAGTCTCAGATTGTTTTTGAAAAGCCACAAAACCTATCTTTAGACCCTTTCCTTCCTGAAGTTGTAATCCAGTTTTAGTCAATTACTGATACTGGGAGTTGACCTGAAGTTTCTGTATATTTAAATCTTTATACAGCTGCAGGAAAAAAAAAAACACCAACCAAAAACCTCCAAAGCAACCCGACAGAAAAACTCCTAACAAAAACCAAAGCTTGAGTCTTTTCTTAACTCTTAGTGGAGTGTAGTTTGCACCTACCTATGAAATTCACAACAGAACCTAATGATGAACAGGCTCAAGGCAGGGGGTTGGAACTGGATGATCTTTAAGGTCCCATCCACCTAAACTGTTTTGGTGATTCTTTGAAGAAGCTGAATGTTGGGGTGTGTGGTGTTGCTGCATACAGTCTTGAGCAATTCAGTTATTCTGGTTGAGCTTAATAATACTAAAACATTATTAAATCAAGTATTTTAACTTTGATGTATTTCCCATTGCAGAAACAAACCTGCTGTAGTTTTCCTTGTGATTCTGTTTGTCTGGCTTATTAAAATGTAGTTATTTGCTATAGGATGAAGTCAGAAATGGAACAAAGAAATTCATTCAGTGCTTCTAGGTGTCATGTGATGGTGTGACCAGGGAGAGCTTGTACCAAGCTGAACCTATAGGGAAAAATGAAGCATCCCCCAAACAATTATTTAAGTTAAAATAAAATCCCAGTAAAATGTGTTTAAAATCTAAAACTGATGTTTCTGATCCTGAGGCTCATTCACAAGACAACGTGCATGCTTGCATGATGGCAATACATAAGTAGGCTGTTTGTTGCACCAAGGTATTAAGCTTACTACAGAGTTGTCCTCTGCAATTAGTTTTGGCCTCTTCTTCAGAGAGTCGTTTTATTATAGGAGCGTCTGTCACTGATATAAGTGCTAAAAATCGGGCAGAGTCAGGATTTTGTTTTTCTTTTCTCCTTTTTTCTTTCCAATATTTCATTCAGCCTGTATTTCAACCTGTCTTTTGACAGTGTGTGAGAGAAGGCTTCCTGGGCAGCTTCACCCCCCTCAGCGAAGGCGTCTTTGTCTCCATCAGCTGCAGTGGCACTTACGCCCTCTGTTCTCTGCAGGTAGAAGGTTTTCTTCTTTTTCTTTTTGCACTTGCTCCTATAGCTCTTGGCTGTGCAGCATGAAAGGTGGTGTGGTAAGTTATTCTGTACCTGGGCTGTTCTGGGCAGTGTGGTGCCACGCAGCAGGAGCAGGGCCAACAGTTTGTGAGCCAGTAAATAACATCTTAAACTGCATTAGTGTCTCTAGGAGATGTAGAGTAACCCGTTGACTTCTGTGTCAATACCCCCCACGCCCCAGTGTCACAACATTATTTCTGGTTGCTTGATTTCTGGTGCAAACTGGCTAGAGCACATTGAGAAACACGACTTTCGGATCTCAGTACTTGGAGGAAAGGTCTCCAGAAATCAAGGGGGCTCTTTCAAGGGACTTGTATGTTGGTGCCAAAATACGTGGTCAGCCTTGCTCTGACACAGGGCCCAAAGTAATAAGCACAGCCTAACCCAAGCTGTCCTACTGGCGTGTGTCTGTGCCATCTTCCCCCTGCTTCCATGTGCTGGGACCAGAAGCCGCTTCTGGTCTTGCTATACTGCTTTGCACCTAGGCCAGCAGTAGAAGCTGGGGTTTTTCTTCATGCAGTGCTTCTAGCCCTGGCTAAGCCTTACAGAATAATCTGCAATAGCTCTCAGTTTTACCAAAACATTGGTAGATAGACTAGTATTTGCAAATGCTGCTCCCTGCTACATAAGGTGAAAGTCTTTTGGATTATAAGGTTCTTAAAGTACCCTGTTTGAATTGCCCAGTGCACAGCAGGACAAAAGAGATCTTGCTCTTCTTGCCCTTTTTACTTTCATTTGAGTTATTAAAATATGTTCTTGAGGTATTTTTGATTGGTTTAACTAGTTTATCTGGTAGGTCCATGAGCATTAGTGTTTAATGTGGTGGAAAAACATTATGGAACTCGCTTTCCTGCAGTTAGTTGGACTGAACCTTGAAGATGGATACTAGTACAATAGTGACATTCAATGAAATATATATTTTTATCTGAATACTGTTTGCTCAGCTCTAGTGCATAGTGTGTTAAGAAATGCAAGTTGTGTAAAGGGAAATGAGCCTTTATGCTGTTGTAACATACTTCACGTTATGAAAACATTTTATTAGACTTTAATCCCTTACCTTCAAGTAAATAGCTTCTTGATTGATGCTGTCAGTACTGCTGTATTAATAATCTTGAAGTATGCGGGCCTTGCTGTGATTTATAAGAGACTTCCTTTAAAAGGATGGACTGTATTACTGTTCATAACTTCAGAATCTCTTCACAGAATCATAAAGGCAATCTTTGTAAATAACTAATCTTTTTAGATATAATAAATATTTTCAGAAGTTTAGGATTGTTTTCCTTGACTGTGAAGACTCATTTAAAGCTGTTTGTTCAGAAAGGCAGTGGCAAAGTGCTAGCGAGAATGTTTTACCTTGGTCGCTTGCTATAAATTAATCTTAATAGGACATCATGCCTTGCAGAAGAGTTCTATTCCCATGTAACTTGTTAAAGAGATACCTGCTAGCATGTCTATTGAAAATATTCTGTGGATTAACTGCAGAACCTGTATTTTGAAAGAGAAGTACCTGTGAGTACCTCTTTTACCTTACTACCTTTTGGAGGAGCATTTTTTTAAAATTGGTTTTCCACAACTCTTGAGTACAAAAGGTTATGTAAAATCCTTCACTATTTGATAAAACCTGTTACACAAATAAGTTTTTGTTGCTAAAAGAGGTTTCCTAAATCGCATATTCTGACTTCCTCTTAGTAACTCCTTTGCTGTTTGCGAAACTGACACAGTCTCTGACAGATGATTACAGAGACATTGTCAGGACTATGAATCTTCCTCTCTCTTTTATCTGTAGATGTGACACTTTTACTCATTGAGTTACTTTGGTCATTGGATAGAAGGACGTAGGTGGTGTTCCACAAACTATACAAAGTAAATGCAAAAGCCTGCCCTCGTTTATGTGCATGTGACTTCTCACTAATCAATTTCCACTAATTTTTTTTTTATTTGTCATAAATAGGAGCCTGTAGTTAAAAGTTAAATCTTGCCACTTAAAATGTTGCAGCACAAAATAAAAATCCTAGCACGCACTAGCTCAGCAATTAGTTATAAGATGCATGATAGGAAAAAATTAAGAATATAATCCCAAAGGTTGTGCAATACCTGTTGTCAGCCTCTTCCTAGAGGACAGAACAGTTTGCTGCTCCAAGGCTCTGTGCATTCACACATTTCTGATGCTTTCATCTGTTTTACAGCGCATGGGTTGCATAGTAGCAACTGCTTCCTAATCTTAAACTGCATTTTAAACTGCCTGAAGTCAGCTTATGGGTCTGGTGTACTTCAATGCTCTTAAGGGATCATGGAGTAGTACTTCTATTACCTACAAAATACAGTACAGCAAGCAGTATTGTAGGTTAAGAACATGTCTTACTATTGCCAGTTTAAAGGGTTTAGGAGTCAAGTTGTACTTTTAGCTTGAAGAACGTGATTGGTCTTACTGTTGTTTGTTATGACACTGATTGAAGTCTTTCTGTGTCTGTGATAATCTGATCATCCTCTGAGATTTGCTGTTACACATAATTTGGGCAGTGTGTTGCCTCACACAGAGGTAGCATTTCCTTACTCTGGTGCTTGGCAAAAAATTCTCATGTCGACTGCTAATAAATCTTAAAGAAAACCTTTTGAGGGGGGCTTGGAAAATGATTTGTATTGTTTCAAGCTATCTCTTGGGGGATGTCACAGCTATAAAGACAGACCTCTTTTCTCTGTTCACTCTTCCCCAATTTTGAATCAATGCACTGCATTCATGCTTTTGTGTGTGTATATATATTCTTGTCTTTAATATCAGCTGCTTGCATGTGCCTGATACAGCTAAGATTAGGGTTGGGTGCTTGTATTTTTATCACTGAGTTATGCTGTAAGCAGTGTTAGAGAACCTTTTGTTTGGCTTGGAATATTTTCTTCCTCTTTTCAGCTTTATAGTTAACCGTAAGTGCTTCTTGTTAGCCATTCCTTGCTATCTTAGGCTTGATAAAACACTTTGCTTACAGGGCCTTTGGTCATGCAACTAGCATTGTAAGGCTTGGTTCTGTATTGGTTTAACTGAAATGTTTACAAGCCTGTGAAGGTTGGATACCATGCTTTATCTGAAAAAACTGTGTTTAATAACAGCTAAAGCAAACAGATTTGCACATAAAGTAAGTTAACACCAATGGGATTTTGAGTAGGCATGACTGAGGCTTCAGTAAATCAGGTAGCATCAGGTAGAAATGAGCTTGAATTTCTGATTGTTTTCTCCTCTTTCATGCTTCGGTTTCATAAAGAGTGGTAGTAAACCATAGCCAGTAGCTGCTTATGTGCTTTTCAGAGGGAGCTTGTAGTGCTCTGAGCAACAGGTTGCCTTTCAGTCACAAGGTAGCTCAGCACTTTCCTTACTGTATTTTTGACCACGTCTCTTACAGCTACAATAGGTACTAGTTTAAAAGAAATAAATGCGCTATATATGTTTACCTGTGGCAAATGCTGCTGTCGGGCATGGTAAGGTGACACTACACGACTTATGGTTCTGGTGTTTGACTTTAGATGGAGATACGAACAGGTGGGATAAGTAATGTAGAGTTTGACTTGGTGAAAGAAAAGCAGCCAGCTCTGCCGCGGCCTGGCCAGGAGCCTGCCATGGGCAGTTGTGGTATGTAACTGATAATCTGGTCAAGAGCCACTCTCCCTGTGTGGGAATTGCATCAGATTTGTGACTTTGAATAAAGTTTAGTTGCTGATAAAATATATCTTTTCTGTCCAATAAAGTTTTGCTTCAATTGGCTCATATTGTTCTTGTGAACTCTTCAAGAGTTTACAGCTCTAAAGCAGGGTTTGTGTTCTTCCTTCTAAAGTGCTGAGTTTTGTGTAATGGACTGATGGTAAAGAGAGAGGGTAATACTGTGAGCAAGATTAATTTGCACGTTACCAGAACTCTGGTGGCAGTTTGCAGTATACACAGTTTGCTGAAATGAATTCAAGTCACAGATTTCCCCCCTTTTTGATAGTTACGCTTCTGTGGTGCACGTCATTAGCTTTCTGCTTGTGCATAGTCATTTTTTAGTGCTAATCAGCATCCACACTTGGGTTTGCAGAGATGAAAGTCTGGTTGGTAAGCCTGCTTCTTTCACCGTGTACTGGTACCTGGTAAATTGTAATGTGTGATGTGAGACCTTCGGGTGAGGTGAGAGTGATGAACCGCTAGAAATACTGCTCCTCGGCTATCAGTACAGTGCTGCTGTTGGGTATGAAGGGCACCTTTCTAGACATGTGTCCTGGTCTTCTCGCCAAACTGTCCAGGTAAACTCAACAAACCTTAGCAAATCTCAAGGAAGAGAAGCACTTCTCAAAGCTAGTATCATCACTGACCTCATCAGAAGTCAGGACCGTTAGGTGTAAATAGTGAATGAAAATGACTCTTTTTATATTGTTACAGCATGTGTAAATGTGTAAGTGCTGTTTACATTTTTGAGTAGTGTTAAATATTTCTGCAGTTTGAGTTCAAGCTGTGCTGCATATTGAGGTGCTTGAGAGCCTCTTCTGCTTCTAGGTCTCACTACAATGGAGGAAAACATCGACAACAGAATTGCTGGCTTGAAAATAGTTATTTATGCGAGATTCAAAAAAACAGTAGGCAGACATCCAGTAGTCTAAAGCAGAAAAAGCCTCAAACATGCTCATAAGCTTTAATTACAGAATGATTAGCAGATTATTAAAGACTGGCAGTAAATCTGATTTTTTTAATGTATTCCTGTTCTTTAATTGATTGTTACATAAATTTTTAATTGGAATTATTTTAAAACCAGTTTAAGTTTGAACTATAGCTGTTGTATTAGTTGAGTTACATGATACTAATTTAAACATTAAGACTTTTTCATATAATGTACATAAATGTACGTCATTCAGTTCCTTTCCACATTGCCCAGTTTTAAAGTATCAAGCCTTTGTGAGCAATGAGGGGAAGGATCCTCCCCTTTAGTTCTTCTTCTGAAAGTCACCAATTTCTGTATTGTCAGACTTGTTCTAGTCTTTCTGGGTGACTGGAAGAATACTTCTTTAAAAGAAAAAAATAATCAGGATTTAGAACTGATTTCATTGGCTGAAAACATCCCTCCAGCAGTCTTCTGAGGAGGTGCTTGGTTTTTCTGTAACACACTTTAAAACTCGTACTTTCATTTGAAAAGAACCATATGTAGGTCATTAACTTTACGAGAAGCTGTTGGAATAGGTTTAATGTTTAACCTCTTGGTATTTCTTTAATATTTAACTTTCTTGCTGCACTCTGATAGGTGAACTCTATACAGTCAGCAGTTGGTTTCACACCTATAAAGCCACTCTGTATCTCTTTTTCCTCCATACTGTTGCTTTTGGGGTTTTTTGGCTGAAAGTAGTAATGGAAAATTTGGGTTTTTCTTGTCATCTTCTGTTACGAAAGAGTGTTACATATCAGCTCAGACACCAAAACCATCTTATTTAATGGAGGCAAATCTTAAGCAGAAATGCTTAACATCAAGTAGAAAATGATTTTATTTTGTTAACTGTCTAGGAGAGATGCATCATTCTCTGGCTTTGGGTTTTCTTTCCTTTTTTCTGTGAGGACATTTGAAAATTCTTTTCATGCTCCTGATATTCAGAAACAGAAAGCAGTTGCGTTTCATGTTGATCTTTTTTATTTATTTTGGCAAGTGATCTATCCTGGGAGTTCACTGCTGGAGTATGGTAGTGAGTTAGTGGGTAGAGTCCCTGTGCACTGGTTTTGATTAGCTGGTTTCCAACTGAGCCCCACCTCATAATTTTCCTGACTCCTGTAAAGCCCCCTCTGCCTAGGTGCTACTCACTGCTTTTGGAGATGAGGCAAATCAGAAATTCCCATGGAAACAGGGAAGGTTCGGCAGCTCTCCCTGTCTTGGTGGAAATACCTGGTGTAGTGGAGGAGCTCGTTGCTGAGGATGGTTGGAGTGAAGGGGTATCCAGAAGCCTGGAGCTGAGCTTGTGTAGTCATATGTTGTTGCCCTGCTGATGGCACCAAGCACCCACCTCTGCCCCCAATCCCAGTGTGCCAAATGTGAGTTATGCTCATGACTGATCGTCTCACAAAGTGCTGTTGTGTGTTGCCCAGGCTCCTGCTAGATGCAAACCTTCCAATCTCCCTGCTTCCATCTGGTTGGGGGATGAAATTATGAGGCTTTGTTGTGCAGGTTTCTGCCAGAAGTTCAGTATAAGGTCAGTGCCGTTTTACCCAGTGAAAGATGTCACTTAACCAGCATTTCTCTAACAGCATCATGTGTTTAATAGCTCTGTGGCTTGGCACGTCCCATACGTATATTTTTCTGTCCCAGTGAAAGGTGCTTGCCCTGAAAAGGGGAGTTGCGTAATGCATTTTTGAGAAATGATTTTTTTTTTATCAGTACTGAAGAGGCCGCAAGTTACAGGCATCCTGGGGAAACATGTTGTCATCTCTTGGTGCTGATACACCCCAAGAGGAGAAAAACTGAGGCTTGGGAAATTGCTTGTAGTTACATTGACCGACTTTCATGTTAGGTTGGTAATGCTTTTTAGTACTCTCATAAAGAGTAAAATATCCCATGCTGTTCCCATTTCAAACATTACTGTTGGGTGAGAGTAGGGACAGGAATCAATGTGCTGGTACTGTCATCCTCACAGGGAAGAGCAGCTGTAGTTCCCATGGATTTTGGTGACATGTGCATAAACTTGGCTGTGGAAAATACGCCTTAGGGCTAAGGATTGTATCTTCCTGCGCTGAGCTCCAGGCCTGTATCAGGTCAGGAGATCAAAGCACAGCCGGGCATGCCTGCATGTGGCAAGCCGTTGGATCATGACTAGCCCTTAGGCCTCTGGTACCTTTGATTTATACCGCTGATAGAAATGTCAACTGTTTCTGAGTTTCCCAATTCTACACCTCCATTCATGGTTTTGTAATATCGCTATTGTTGACAGGAGCAGTAACTCAATACCGTGGGAATGCTTATAACATGGGGAGAGGTAATCAATAATTTTTTTTTCCAAGTTGGATTAAGAATTTTTCTTGGCAATTGCATTGATGAACCATTATTTCTTTATCTTTTTTAAAACTACAGTTACTTAATGAGTATTACACTCCAGCAGGGCGCTGTTGAAGATAGCTGAGCATGGCTTGTTGGTACCAGTATTGAATGTTAGGCCAAGCCCATCTACTTCTGCACTTGCACAGCCCTCTGCTGCGGCTTGAAACCGGTGGGTTTTATGGACGGAGCGAAGTGGGATGGTGAGTGGGTAGCGGTGCTGGCACATCCTTGGAACAGGAGCTCCTGGGAGGGCAGCTGAGCTCTGTGGGGTGCTCTGCTTCTCTGGAAGGCCTCCAGTGAAAGCAAAGGCCTAAACTAAAAAGGCAATTGAATAGGGTAAACTCACCAGTGGGTCAGGCCTTCATGCTGGGAGGTAGGCTGTTTCTTGTGTAATAAGAATGCATTTTCCAACTTCATTGGACAGTGAGAAGGGTTGCTGCTAAGTTTGACTTAACTACTACCATTTGCCGAGGAGATGTTTTAGGGTAATCTCCAGCACTCTAATTGAGGCAGCTTAAAAGACAAATCGATCTTTCCTGGTGTCAGACAGTGGTGTCGTATAGTGAAGATTTCATATGCTACTGGTAATATTTGCAGCAGGTAATTTCCTCCCTCTTCCCCTGAAGTGCTCTGTAAAATTGAGCTTTGTGCCTGGATGCAGTGAAGTTTCTGAGTACTTCCCAGAATGCTTTGTCAGCCTTTGAATGTGGTGGTGTGGAGATCTCCATGAAATCTCTGTTTCAGTTCCTCACTACTTGCCCATGGCTACCATAAGGTTTTGCTGTGCATCTTTGTGCTGTGGGCTTCCTCTTGGGAAATGAAAAAAAACCAAAACCCACAAAAAACTAGTGTGTGTGCTTAAATGACCTTTTTAGTGCATACGTGTGTGTGTGCACACCACTGCTGGTGATAACTTAAAAATGGTAGAGTTCTCTAAGTGATGGTTGGTATTCTCCTAGGCAGTGGCTGATGCTTTCTGAAGACAAGTGTGGAGAAGGCTTCAAATCCAGTAAGAAAACTTCTCATGTGAGAAAGTTGATTTAAATAGTGCATGTAGCTTGTGGTAATTTTCCAACTTTACTTGGGCTTGGTGCATGCTTTGAAGTGTTTCAAAGTCAGGCTGCTTGAGGAAGTTGGAGTAGGAGAGTATTTGGGTATCTTTCAGAAAGCTCATTGTTAGATAGTAGTGATATAAATATTGGATGCTGTGTTGGTGAGCTGGTAACCCACATAACATTAAAAAAAAAAAGTAAATTTAGAAGTCCTGAGCAGTCTGTTGTGAGAGGGTTGTAAGGCTACACTGTAAGGAGATAACAAGGGCTGAGTAGCAGTGTTATCTGTTTCTGTTGTGCTTCTTTATAACGAATGCTGCAACAGGCTCAGGTTTCTACGTGGATTGTTTTGACATGAGAACAGAACAGACTGTTGGGTTTGGCTTGCACTTGTTCCTCTGTCCTAGGAGGGTTAAAGTGGCTGAGGAACTTTTTGACATGCCCTCTCTGCGCTTCTAATGCACTTTGCTTTCATCTGGTACATATGGTGTTTTTTAGGCTTTACTCACCAAAACATGGGGGTTGGGGAGAGGGTGGGGGGAGTATTTTCCCTTTCCCCAGCAGCCTGCTACAGTCAGGAACTGTGTGTTTAGGATGGCAGGAGTGTTGGCAGTATAGGCTGGAGTTTGTGCTCGAGTGCTGATTCAAGTAGGTTGAGAATCGAGTACTTCTGGAAGTGCTTCAGTGGTAGTTGTGTTGCTCATGTATGTAGTACTGACTCTCTTGTTATTTCACTTGTCCTCACACACAAACTGTAACTTTTGAAAGCTCGAAGTGGTTAAGTAGGTTCTTATTTGATGGTAGCATCTTCCTGCCAGATTTTGACTTTCCATCCCCCACTTGTCTGGTCAGTGTTGGTACTAAAAGAAAAACATAGCATGAATTTGTATGTTGTTCTGGGAGAAAAGAAACCCAAACTCATCTTCTCTATTCCCATTGGTTTCAAAACAGCAGAATAAGTTATCCTTGAATCAGAACAGAGCGGCAACTTAGAGGATAGCTTGGAAACTGTGGGCAACTGTCAGAGAAGGTGTGCGGTAGCTATGTTCCTGACCATGTTAACTGTAGTGTGAAGTGTGGATTTCTCAAACTGCAGAATTAAAATGGACGTACTAGAAGCTCCAGATGAGGGGGCAAGACTGAACTGTGTTTATAAGGGTCATCTTCTGTCATACACACTGAAAATCACTAGTACATCCTTTGAGTCTTGTGTGAATAAATACAGTATTTCAGCCTTTGGGTCGTCGAACTTGGCATCTTTCATACTTGCTTACTATATTACTATGACAGTGGTGCAGTCGTGCATTTAAATATAATCCCAAATATAGCAGGATCCAGATTTCAGAGCGGACTTTGAGATCTCGCAGCTGTTGGTTGGCATATATATATTAATTTGGAAGTGGTGCATTGCGACATCTCTGTGGAGGGCACCAACCTTATTGTCTCAGTCAGTTTTAGCACCTGCCATTTAATGATTAGCTTTCATGGGACAGCCACATAATAACTTTTTGTTTAAATTCCCAGGTAGCATACAAACCTGTCTTCTGTTGATGTAATGCTTTTATTTGTCATTTCAGCTATGAAGCCGTACGCTCCAGCCTTCATTCTCCTGTGGAGTGCTGTTGGGATAGCAAGGGCTGCCAAAATCGTTGTGGTGCCGCCAATTATGTTTGAAAGCCATCTTTATATTTTCAAGACTCTGGCCTCAGCATTGCATGACCAAGGTCACCAGACAGTGTTTCTTCTCTCTGAGGGCAGAGAGATTCCTCCATCTAATCACTATAGACTTCAGCGCTACCCAGGGATCTTTAACAGCAGCACCTCGGATGATTTTCTCCAGTCCAAGATGAGGAGCATCTTCTCTGGCAGATTGACGGCCCTCGAACTGTTTGATATCCTGGACCACTATTCCAAGAACTGTGACATGATTGTTGGCAACCGAAACCTCATGCATGCCCTGAAACAGGAAAACTTTGACCTGCTCCTGGTAGACCCCAATGAGATGTGTGGATTTGTTATAGCTCATCTTCTAGGGGTTAAATACGCTGTCTTTTCCACTGGCCTCTGGTATCCAGCAGAAGTAGGGGCTCCAGCTCCCCTGTCTTACGTTCCAGAATTTAACTCGCTGCTCACAGATCACATGAACCTGTTTGAGAGGATTAAAAATACCATTGTTTATCTTATTTCAAGATTTGGAGTCAGTTTTTTGGTTCTGCCAAAATATGAAAGGATAATGCAGAAATACAAGGTTTTGCCAGAACGGTCCATGTATGACTTGGTTCATGGATCCAGTCTGTGGATGCTTTGTACTGATGTAGCACTGGAATTTCCAAGACCCACGCTACCCAATGTTGTTTATGTGGGAGGAATCCTTACCAAACCGGCCAGCCCTCTGCCAGAAGTAAGGTTTGCTGAGCTTTACAGTAAATTCTGTGGTGTCTGGTTAACCTCATGTTACAAGTGGCAGGTTTTTATGCCAAGAATTGCAAATTTCTAGTGCTTTTTGTTGCTGCTTAGTGAAAAACACCCCTGAAGTCACTGGAAGTGGCTTGGGGTGGTGGTGAGGGTAACTATCAGGCACAGACGCACCAAAATGAGTTGCAGGAAGTATTTTGCTTTTGAGTGAGGTGCTTAATGGTACAGTAGGGGAAAAAAGGGCACACGCTATCTTGGAAATTACATTTGTGGCTTCTAACCAAGCGTGGGTAAAAATGGGAAGAGGGGAGAACAGTTGAATACTGCTTATGCTTAAAGAAGCCTGCTGATAGGTTATAGTACTTAATTTCATGTTAGAGTTTTTGTGGAGAGTTCGCTTCCGTAGGTTGGATAAGTAAAAATATCTTTAAGCATATATAAGCATAAAGAAACAGTGTATAGGCCAAGAAACGGAGGTGATGTGAGTTGACGTAAATGGCACCACTGCTGTACTCTGGTATGAAGTTTTACGGAACACTTACTGGCCATCGGGTACGAAACTTCAGACTGAAATAGTGATAGTGACTGGATTGATTCCAGAAATCCTGGCTGCACAGATTAATAATTAAGTTTGATTACTTCAGTGTACCGTATGATCTTTGATATGTGATGACCAAGAATGTCTCTGCAACACAATGGTGAGTGCCAGGCTGAATGATTTCACAGAAAACCATGTCATTTACACTTCTATTTATGTATACTTAAACAAATAGAGCTTGAATTGGAGATGATTATTAATGGACACTTACAGCTGGGTGATAAACAGGTAGGTAGACATTCAATGCTCAACAATTCATTTCTAAAAATGCCTTGTTGAACCTTCGTTTTTTGCATGAAAACTGCCAGACCCTCTTATGTGCTTTAACCTGCAAATTGGTTGTGGATTTGGTTTTGTTTTTCAATTCTTTGCACTGTCAGTAGTGTCTTGACTTAGAGGTCCCTTTTTTCACCAGCCCAGAAAACATGAGGCAATTCTCAACTTTGGGCTGCAGGATGTGGAGTGCTATGCCAATCCCTCATCTTTTACTCTTCCCCTGCTCAATGTCAAATGTATTTGGGCTGCACGAGAGCAGGCACTTGGATTGTGTTCTGAATACGCTAGTGGTTACATCCTGACATATGCTATTGTCTGTTCTCCAAGGAATCATCAGAGCTGATCATAACAGTGCTGCTTCTAATTGGTTCTTTCTGTGTGTACATTAACGTGTCAGAAAATGTCAAGCTGCACAGATATCCTGAGAAAGCAGACTAAAGGTAGCTATGTGCTGTCTGAACAAAGTTCACCCCAGTTGTGTCCAGGAAAACCTTGCTGGCTGGATTGAGTTTCAACTCTTCATTTTCCAAACCAGTATTTCCTTGTTCTGTATGAAGAAAAATCTTTGTATGATAAATTTGGGCACTACACTGACAATGCCTACTTTCTCCTCTGTAGATTGGTCTTTTAGGGTCAAAAATTAGCTTTCCTCAAAAGCACATACTTTGCTATAAAATAGAGTTGGAAGAAAATTAAAGGAGGAATTTTTTTTTCAATGTTTTACTGTAGGGATGTGTGTGTATAGATGTAGATATATATTTGTACACACACATATTTATATCTATTTGGAGACTTTTGAGAATGTATTTTGTGTACTTTGTAATTTTCTCTAGGAACCACAGATGTTTACCTGTAACAGTATGTTTAGGATAGAAGAAGGTGGAACAGTAAGTAAAATGTTTACCAGACTGACAATGTCCTTGAAATAGACCTGTAGGGAGACTACATGCAGCCAAATACTTATTACAGTGTGGGGGGAAAAAAAAACCCTCGTAATTAGTTGTGAATTGAGACATCATCTACCTTATCTTAAGTTTTATCAGGCAGTTAATTCTTAATGTTTGAAGCTTGGGATTTGACTGAATGCAAGAGAGACAAAGTTAGTGCATTCATCTTTTATCATATGATTTGTCCTTGCCTAATATGTTAATGCATAATCCACTGTGGTATGTATTGTAGGTAAATCCTTGGCCAATCAGTTCGTTTTTATTGAGCAGTTAGATAAAATTCAGAACGATTGCTTTATTCTGGCAGATTAAAATTGGATAGCCAGTGCTGCAACTGTGTTTAGCTGTTGCTGCATCTCAAAGGCAGGAGCCTTTTCTAATTTATTTTCTGCAGCTTGTAGCCTGGTGCATTGAGATAGGCCAGAAGCAGAGCTGGTTCACGTTTCTGTGCTGGGCTAGAATTGGTGATGCTTCAGGAGCTGTCTTGTAAAGGAAAGAAAAGTTCCTGCCCAGGGATGAGCGTCAGAACAGAGGGGCATGCGGCTGGAGAGAACTAGCTTTAGCAGGCTAATAGAAGCTACTATTACAAGCCATTCAGTTCTCTTATGTTCTCCAAAACTGCTTATGAACAAACTAGTCCACTTTTCTGCTAGACAAGTATTCATTGTTGGTTTTGCAAGTCCAAAATACCTGCTTAACACAAAATAACTAGATTAAACTTAAAAATAATACCAAAACAAACAAGCCAAACAACAAAAACAAACAGTACAGAAAACCACAAAAAAACCCGAACAGAAAGAACTGCCCCAAACCAAGATGTGCTCTCAGAGCTGCTGCTCACGGCTGCAGTGAGAAGGCAGTGAGAGGCCCTACTGGCTCCAGTGGGAACCGGGCTTCAGCTTTTGCTGGGCTGCAGCACTGGTGTGCTTTGTGCTCCTCAGCACTGGCACTGCTGCCTGGTCGTTGAGGAGTTTGCCCTTTTTGAAGGGGGGTGTGAGAAAAAAAACCCGAAAAAGTGGATTGTTTAACCAAATCAGAATTCCTGCACGTAAGTGAAAAGCTCTAGTTTTTTCTAAAGAGTAATGTCTTAAAAAGAAAAGGTACAGAGTAATAATTAATCGAAGAGGAGACAAGGCCTTTTACAGTGTTATGTGATGGCTGTGTTTAATTCTAGGGGAAGCTCTGTTTTGTGGTTGCTCAGAGTGAGCACCTGTTTCTCTTAAACTTTATTTGAAGGAAAGGTAGAAAAGCACAGCTTTAAAGGTAGCACATGGTAGGGGGTGCTGACTGTCGTGTAACAGTGCGTGTGTGAGGGGAAACAAACCTGACTGGCTTTGCTCTGTCCCATCCACACTAATATTTTGGTTCAGGGAAGTGGGAGTCTTTTGTAAATCCCCCAGTCGTCCCCACTTACTGCATGCAGGTTCCCTTTGTACAGTACTTATGGTGTGGGTCGTATGTTTTGGAGGATGTTAAGCTGGAAGTTTTATTTCACCTCCAAACCAAATGCTTGCTGGTGCCTGACAGGAGACACTATGGTCTGTAGCAGCTTTTGGCCGTTAAGATGGCTTTAAGTGACGTGCTTTGGGAGGGGATGCTTGGATCAGGGACCACGGTAGATGTAGCCAAAGTCAAGCTGCTGGAGCGTGCAGAGCGGTTTCTGTTCCGGCTGTGCTGGCACGGTGCTCAGGCAGGGGCAGGCGGCAGTCCCTGCGGGGTCTGTATGTTAGCAGCACCTCTCGTACGTCACCCTTGAAGGGACCTGGCCTTACCGGGGCGTAGCCTTTCTGCCCTGCAAGGCCAGGAGCAGCAGCAGCCAGTCGTGCAGTCAGCTCGCGTGGCACGTTCTAGCTGCTGCTGAACTCCGTAGCAATAACGGCTGCAGCGCGCAGCACCCGGCTGTGGGACGCGAAATGAAAACCTGTCTTGGGGTTGCAGCCTTGGGGAGCCTTCGCTGGGCTCCGATCCTCCTTTTTTGCTCTCCTTGTAAGTCAGTGCCTGACGTTGGTCCGTGCTTGGCGCAGTGTCCCTCGGCGGGGCCGCAGTGATCAGCATGCCGAGGAGCGTGAGCCAAGAGCTGCTGAGGAGAGCAGCGGGGCCTTTGGAGGTCACCACTCGGCCTGGTGCCTTGCGGCATGGCTGGGAGCTTTCTCCTCAGGGTAGCAGGGTTAGTCCTGCCCTTTACAGAGAGGTAGTATGTCAGGCAGTGACTGAAGTTCCCAACGATGGCACATAACCTCCTGTGCTCTTGTGATCCCTGCCGCTGCAGAGGTTGAAGCTGAGCATACTTGGGTGGCTGTGTTTCATTGTGGTGGGACGGCTGATCCCGCAAGGCTCAGGGCAGGCAACAGACACCACACACTTAGGAGGAGGCTTCTGTGGTAGCTGGCGTGTTATTTTCTCTGGTTAAGGTACGCGGATTTAGAAGATTCTTGTTGAGTAAGTAGTATGTTCTGTAAAAAAAGGAGATGATCAGTGTGGTGGCACTGCAGCCGTTGAGTGAACAAAATCTTAAGTGCACGTGGGTGAGAGTCCAGGGTGTGCCTCCAAAAAGAGTGTATTTTGATTGCATGGAGGACACTGAAGCAGAATTAGCCTTTAAACATCCAGAGCTAGAGACAGACAGATTATCAAATCTCAAAGGTCATTGCTGACTTAAACTATTAAGTATGGTGTTACCTGGCAATATTTTCCAGACAACTGGCAGTGGCCATTAGGAACGTAAAAGGCTGCTCTGCCTCTTTCTTGCTGTGCTTCTCCTGGAGGGGTCTTGTGAAGCTGAATGAAACTGGCTTTTTAAAGTAACACACATTTTGAGAAACAATGGGGAAACCTCTGCTACAGCACTCGTATCTTGTGACTAGGTTGATATGTAGGTAGGCATTAATCAGCCTGATAAGAGATGTCCTTGAGTCAGGGTAGAAACCTGATGGCAGCCGCCTCGGGAAACACCCGGTCCCTGCTGAGGAGGGGACAGAGGGCACTGGAAATGAGCAGGCATCTTCGCTGCAAGAAAAGCGGCTGAACAGTGTTTCAAAAGGACTTGTTTCCATCAACTGGTTGATCATGTAGGAGTGTTTAGACATGGGTTTGATCCTGCAGTTTGGATACAGTTTTATTTGAGATAATCTCTGGTATTTACAGAACAGAAAAAATCACAAATGAAAATGATGTGTGCCCTGGAGTTTGCAAGTTGGGCTGCGTCTCTTTTCACATCTGCATGGTTTTTAGTTTCATAACTACCTCTGTGTAACACTATGCTTTGTGTCATTGCTGATCTTGAGGTGGTACTTTGCACTGAATGCCATTTCTCATTGGTAGGAAAAGAGAAACAGATGACAGTTTGTTGGGTTTTTTTTCTTCTGTACCTGAGTAAATTAAATTTATGCTATGAAGGAGGGTGTTCATATTTCAGAATTAAAGGCTGTCCTTTCAGCCATACCTGTCAACAAATAGTAATTACAGTAACTTACTTACTCCTCCCTGTACATCTCTTATCTAATCATGTTATTATATAGATCTAGATCTATGTAACAAATTGGTGGCTTTGAAATATCTTCACTAATTTTTTTTTTTTTCAGAGATGCTGACAGCTGTATGTTTACTAGGCACGTGTTAGCTGATTCTGGTATTTATCTTGAAAATTAGGTGGAAGAATAGAATTTTCATTCCTTAGAACCAATTTTTCTCCTTCATTCAAATTCAGGGACACAGTCTATATGCTCATACAGACTGGAGCAGTAGATATTTACGCATGGCATACCACTGTCATTTTATTATTTTTTAAGTCTGGGAGTAGTTCTTATAGAGCTCCCTCTGACAGTAAACTTCTGGTGATGTGAAGCAATTCTATAGCTCTTCTAAAATGCCTGTGACTGTCAGCTGGGGAGGCAGAAAATCTCTTAAGCATGATAGAGATTATGAGGCATGGTGTAAATTCTGAGCTGAACCTATATGATCATGTATTTTGACTCTGAAATATATTTTCACGTAAAGCTTCTCCCCTGTACCCCCCAGCAATTAATCTTTTGCCACACAAATAAGCACTGCCTGAGCTCTTCAGGTACTCCCTGTCTCAAAACTTTTGAAGTGTTTAGTCTCCAGTATGGCTACATCGATGAACTACGTCTATTCCTGCTATACTGCTGCATTTAAAATTCAGGAAGATCTATGACTTGGCATTTAGCTGTGTAGTGTAAGACGGACAGATAAGGGTGCAGGGCTGATTTCAGAAGTCAGTTAAGTATCTCCAGTAAAACTTGGTCAGGAAAGCAGGTCCTCCAAGTACATATGCCAAATGCAAGCTGCAGTCCAGTGATCTGATGAACAGACACCAAACCTATTCAGCAAGCCTGTGCTGTCCATCAAAAAGCAAGTTACTTGTTTTATGGATATGAGGTGGTTATTTCTTCAGCTCAAGTCATTGTGTGCATTGGGAATGGAAAATGCAAGGTTCAGACCTTGGATAGTGCACAGATTGAATTATGAAAGGTAAAAGCAAGAGAAGTTATTTTATTATTTCTTTATTTGCAAAAGGACAAACAGCTTAACATAAGCTACTATTATGAACAGGCTTTCTGGTTCTGAATAGTCTAATTATTCATTTTCGTATTGGAATGCACAAATCAACAAGATCTATTCACTTTGGTAATGTGCACTGCTTTAACTGTGTCACCTGTAAATTTTTAAGACTGACCTGTATGTTGGACACATAACGAGCTAGTGTTTTCCATGGTCTACTTCTCCAGCATACCATAGGATAACTTACAAAGTTATGTAGAGAAACAGAAAATAGTAACTCTAGTTCCATGTTTGTATAAATTGGGGAAAGTAGGACTTGTTCAGAGCTGACATTTAAGAGCAGCAAGCCTAATTATTATTATTGATTAAAAAAAACCCTCTTTAATCAAGCCTAATTCTCTTTTCAGATGTCCTAGTTGCTTAAAGATTATTTAAATTAAGTGGATAACTCGTGTTCAGCTAATATGCTTGGGCATTTATGTCTCCTGTGTCTGAGTAGTTTGGGCAGCACCAGTTGTTTGGGTGGTGTGGTGCCTGTGGCAGGGACTCCAGGAGAGGATGGTGGCTTCTGAGGAAGAATCAAATGTAGTGGGTGGGGAGGGGAAGGGATGGTCCCATGCCTGGCTTGCTGCCTTGTGTTAGTGGCTGAGGGCAGGTGGTATGTAACCTCTTCTGTGGTGTGGTTTCAAGCACCTCGTACCACGTATTTTGAAGAGTGCTGGGAAAATTAGTAATCTATCTTCAGCTTCTCTGCGTAAAAAGCATCATCTTCCAGGTAATGCCATGCTCATTAAAACCTTTCCTTCAAAGGAATCGTAGCTTCGGGGAGTCCGTTCATGTTTGGCTGAAACCTGGTGTACAGTAATTTTTCTTTTCAGTTCCCAGGTTCAGTGGGTTTACTTTACAGATGAATAAGATGGTGAGGCTTCGGAACAGACTGCCCAGAGGAGTTGTGGATGCCCCATCCCTGGAAGTGTTCAAGGCCAGCCTGGATGAGGCTTTGAGCAACCTGGTCTAGTGGAGGGTGTCCCTGCCCGTGTCAGGGGGCTTGGAACTAGATGATCTTTAAGGTCCCTTCCAACCCAAATGATTCTGTGACCTGAAGTAAATTCTTTCATATCCTGACTGAGTAATCCTGATAGTGAACGTGGTGGCCACAACAGCGTATTGAATAGAATTTAGTAACAGTGTTTTCCTAATGGTTGTGTGGTGTGTGTTTTTGTTTGGGTTTTTTGTTAGTTCTATTCAGAGCTTTTTAAAACAATAATGTAGCAATACACCTCTGTAGCTGAGTATTAACCCTCACCTGCTGTGTCTCTGCCAGCCATACCTCTTTTGCATCTCCCTGAGTTTTCCCAGGCTGTGCACAGCCTGCCTGGGAGATGCTGTGGGGCAGTGAGCTGTGCTGGTGGCTGATAACCCTGGTGTGGGGAGGTGGAGGCAGGATACCTGGCAGCTGCTGTACAGATTCATCCATCCTTGCAGCCCAGCCTGACAGGAGGACCCTGTAGGAGGTGAAAACGGGGAATTGCTCAGCGAGTGCCACTGTGGTGCTTGGTCTCTCTCTTCATGCTTTTTGCACATGGGAGGGGACAGACATGTAGATGGGCTGTCCCAAGAGTTTGAGTGTGATTCTGGTCACCCCAACCAAGCAGAGGCTTGGAAGAGGAGATCAGGGAGGTTTTACTGAAGGATGTGAGATCTTACCACTTAAACACAGGCTCAGAAGCCAGCTGATCTTAAGTTTCTTAAAGGAGGGGTGATGACTGATGGTCTGTTGATAATACATAAATATATGTGTATATTATCTCTGTGTATACACAGATTTATAAACATCAAAGAAAGAGAAAAGGGAGGGCGTAAGTTCCTGGGGGAAAGAAAAAGCTATTTCATCTGACGAGGAAATGAAGAACTTGCCATTATGAAATCCAAAGCTGCAGAACACAGGTGTCATACTGGAACAATGAAAGACAAAGTTTCCCACCTAAATCAGTTTATAATGTGGATTTATGGATGGGGAAATATGTCAGTATCTGTAATGTAGAGGTCTGGATTTAAAATTCAGCTTCTCTTCCATTTTATTCTTACTGTATTTGCTGCAGTGTAATTTGACCTAATGTTCTATAGGTGGGGTAAGTAAAAACAGTCTCCGGACTTAAAACTGTCTTTTCTTAACTGTTACGTATACAGCTTTTCTACTATACATGCAGCTACTGAAACTGTAGGAAGGTTGTCAAAACCTTGGTTTGTGTTTATATTTAATAATCATAAGCTCTTCTGTGTATGCTCACAAGTTATACAGTGGGGCTTCGTGCTTAGGGAAGTCAGTGCTTTTTGCTGTTTTTAACAGAATATTGCCTCTAGGGTATCGTCAACAAGGTTTTTCATTTGAATCTTGGATTTGAGGATACCTCTGATGCACCCGCTACTCTATGCGGCGATTTTAGTAACCTCTTGAAGGGCAAACTTCTTATTTTTGACTACCTTCCATTCATTTGAAAGGCAAGGCTGCTTTCCCAGGGTGCTTGCCAAAGGTCCGGTGAGTAATGGATTTTTGATGGAGAGCGTTGCATCAGGGAAGTACTTGCGTGGCAGTTTTCTGGTTGACCTCTAGTTTTAGGTAGACTATGTTCTCGGAGGCTTCACTGGATACGCCTGTAACTCTAGAGAGGGCAGAAAAGACAAAGGCTTGCAGTACTGTATTTCTTGCCTGTTTTTTTGAGTCTGAGTTCATTCCTCTTTAAAGTTAAAAGGACTTAAACATTCTGTTGGTATTGGATGTTAAATGGGAAAAGGCAGTAAAGGTCAGGGACAAGAAAATGCCGTATTTTGGACATCAAGAAGAATCATAAAGCTATAATGACTATTTGTTTCCCCTCAGTGCACTCTGATAAGCCAAATTTACAGTGCATGTATATATAACAAATATTTAGTGAGAGACATAAAGCAAAAAGGACTGGATTTCAACAGGGCTGAGTCTGTGTCTGATATTATTGAAGAAGCACTTTATCAACATCATTGTTAGATTAATATGTGACGACAGTGCACTTAGTAGTGCTTGGGGTCTTAACAGAAAACAGTTCAGATCTTAACGTTTCTTTCCAACTGAGGGTGGTGGCATGGCTTTGACCAGCAAGAAAATAGAAGAATTGAGTCTAATGCAGTAATGAGAGTATGCTTTTTCTTATTGTTTACAAAGTATTGCTTCTGGAATTATCTTACTCTATGCTACAAAATATGGGAAAGATAAGATGAATGTTAGCTGCATGGACTTTGTGTATGGTAGAGCCCGTTAACAGAATGAGATTTATCAGTGTCTTAATAGCATGTGGCACAGGTCAGCCAACATCAGTGTACCCAGGGAAGGCACAATACCAAGTTTGTGGAGACTTTACAAATGCCCTGCTTTTTCTCTTTTGTTTTCAGAAGCTTCCCTTAACTTGCAGTTAATCCAGAGGGAAATGGTGAGGTGTGGAAAGGTCTTGTCCCGGCTGGGAGCTGTGTGGCTGCTGTTAATTGAACTGACCGAGCCCGATGACATGAGACAAACCCTGATGAAATGGGACAAGCATGTTTGCTTCGTGGCCATTGCTTTTGAAAGGCAGGGATTTAGTTAGTGGCAAAACAACCTTCAGGGGGTGACATACTGCGGAGATGTTGGGCTGAGACAGCAGAAGGGAAGGTAGCTGGATGTGTTGAGTCAGGGAGGTGCGAGCCATCCTCACCTTGGTGCAGTCAGGTGTTCACTGTGGTGTCCCATATCCTTCACTCATTAGAGCAAATTACAGAATAACCCCTGTTTCTTTGTTTTAAAGTAATCTAAAAACTCAATGGCAAGTGAATACAAACCTCACTCTTTGCCTGAAGTGGTGGTGTTTCTCTGGGTTTGCTGTAGACTGACAGGTTATTTTGTAACTGTCAGATTACATGATAGGACCCTGTTTATTCAGTGATAGGAAAGGTCACATAATGACACCTATATAACATTTAACTGCCTATGCTGAAACATTTTCAAGGTTTGAAATGAGGTTAAAGATGTATTAATATGGCGTCGAAATATTTCACGTGAGAGAAATACTATTTAGAAGCTGCCAGAAAAGATAGGACAGTAAAAAATGGTCGGTGTACCTTTGTGTTTATCAGTGAGTATCTCCTTTCTAAAGATCACTTCATGTGGCTCCTTATTTATTTATTTTGAAATAGATCTGGTTTTGTCCACTCTAAGCAGCATTTTGTAGCAGAAGTTGCATAGTATGCCTGTGCCCTCCATTGAGGAAGGGTGGTTTGCAACCATATTCAAAGAACAGACACTTGTGCTATCACACATTTGAATCGAGCAGCTGAACAGGGAAAGCTTTGGATATTAAACCCGGTTATGTTTGTATTTGTGTACTTTGTTTATCTGCAACAAAGCTCAGTATTAGGCACCACTGGTTACTGCCAGCTGGGTCCTCACTCTATAGTCACAGCTGTGCATTTAGCATCTAAGCCTGCTAAGAATGGCTAATTAGAAAATCAAACGGAACAAAGCTCACACAGTAGGGTTGGCACAATAGCATTCCTGTCTGAGAATGGTAAAAAGATTTATTTCACTTTTTTTATTCCTCCCCTCGTGCCTATAGTACAGCATAGATCAATAGGTGCTTATTCTCCCTATGTGAGCACAGGGTGAACCGCCGTAAAGGACCAGCACATACTCAAAACCCTTCGCTCTTCAGTAACGCAGTGTCACGTAGAAGTCATTACTCTAGGCAACCGAACTTGGAAAAAGAGAGTAAGGTCATGGTGCCTGTTCCCGTGCAAAGCTTGGACTGCAATAAATACTACCCACGTTTAAAAAGAAGCAGCTTGCTTAGGCAGCCTACGAACAGTGTGTGTGACAAACCCCAGGCAGTGTTTTAAAACCAAGCATTGTAACTTCTGAGAGGGGTGAGATGGCCACAAGGCCAGTCTGCTACCACGTGAAAGCTCCCTGCCTAGGGAAGGAAGGGAATAGCAACTGCCTGTCTGCCTTTGCTTGATCCCTGCAAGTGCTGTATCTCTGTGACACCTGTAAGTGTGTTTAATTACCATTTACTAAAAGGGGTTTAAAAGTGCATTGGATGCGGAATATAGCCAAAAATGAGTCGGTACCTCCTCTGGGACTCTGTGTGCCAACATCAGTCAGTCAACATGAGTGAAACTAGAGATTTGAATGAACAGGTAGGGAGCCTCAAAAGAAGGTTTATCATTTCCATGGGAGTTGGAACTAGATAATCTTTAAAGTCCCTTCCAACCCAAACCGTTCTATGATTCTATGATTTCAGTCTCTCACTTCCCTACTATTTTACTCAAAGAATGTGCATTTGCACAGAAGTTAACAGGAAAACAGGCAGAGGCCTGACAGTGTTTGGCACAGCGTTGTAATTGGGGCTCCCTTAGGCATTTCATACCTTAGCATGTGTTGATTATGTGTGATTTTTTTTTTTTTAAATCACTTTAGTGAAAATGGTAATTAATGTATGTTTTGGATGATATTTTTTGGGACATATATAAAGCTATAATTATATGAAAACTAAATCTCAGTTAGAAAATACAGTTCACAATTCATTTCAGAAACCGAACGTGTGCTGCAGTAGACTTGACAGGTTTTCTGTCTTTAACGTGGGCTAACCTCACCTGGGGTTGTACTGTGCCTGGTGGCGAGATGGGGTGGGTGAGAGAGGTGTGGTGTGGCTAACTGTAGCTGCTTGCTTAGCCTTTTGGCTGAGATTCTCCACTGACTGTTGAGGTAGCCTGGAGAAAACAGCCTCCCTCACTCAAGTCATTTTTTTGAATACCTCTCCAATCCCAGACTGTTCAGCTATTCTTAAGTGTCCTAAAATATCTGGAAAATTCTGGTATGCACCTATGAATCCAGCTTAATACTTCATTAATGTCAGCTTGTTTTCAGTGTGAACTTGCAAAGAAGAATAATTACTTTTTTAATGCTTCTTCAACTATGAGTTATTTGAGTGTCTAAGTTTTTTTCAGAAATTCTGTTGAAAGTTTTTCTTTCAAGTTCATCAAGGTCTGAGGGTTACAGTTCTTTGAGGTTTGATTCCTGGTTTGGAATGGGAAAGCCAGGTGTCTCTTTCTAAGCTGCTGGTCAGTTTGTGAAGTTGCAGGGGTGCCTGAGCAAAGCAGCGTTGTCTGCTGGGTATGCTCACGCCTCAGGTAACTGAGGGGAGAGTTTTTCTTTCCGCACAACAAAAACTGAAAACACTTACGTTTGGGGAAAGTGATCAGGTGCTCTGTTGCAGCCACTGAAAGACAGCTTTTTAAAGAAGTGCTTGTCTTTTATGATGTATATGCGAAGTTTGAATTAACTGCAAAAGTCAAAGGTGTTTCCTTCTCACTTAGGTGCTCAGTTGAAGTTGGAAGAAAGTTTGAGGAAGGCTCACTAATGCAGCTTGTCGTGTAAGAACCACGCCCCCAGACCTTTACTGTACGTTTAGACCTCTACGGTTGTCACTTCAAATATTAAATAACTGTTCCTTACATTAAAAAAAAAAATCACACTGAATTTACAGCAAACCTGAACATCACTTAAACTGGGTAAAAGGAGGTGGCGTTCCTGCTGCAAGCGAGGAGCTGTAAAGTGCTGCCCGAACAGGGAACACCGCTTTTGATGAAGGCAGCTCTAATGACTCATCCTGATTCAGTGCGTTTTCGTACGGTGTGTAATTAGATCAGGAAGGCAGAATGTGCTGGAGGTCAAAAGTGTAAGTGGATTTAAGAAAAAGAGGTGAATTCATAGTGTATGAGCCTAGGTGTCTGTGAAACCTTTTAGTGTACAGTGTTGGAGTGGTGGTTTCATTGAGACTGCTGTGTGGGCTAGTATGGCCTTAAGGAATGGAAAAGTAGGAAGGTGACTGAAGGATATTGTGGGTAGATATGCTGGAATTGTAGGCTAACATAATTGTCCTGTGACATCAGTAAGTTCTCTTCCATGATTCAGGTTTTGTGAGAGTTGCTCAAAGCTTGTATCTTTCACTGCTAGTCCTGCATCTCAGTCACTGTGGTCCCCTTCCTAAAGTAAACATTAGGAGTGTACCTGTTTGAATTACGTGAGGTACATAGCCGTAGTAATAATGCTGCTCAAGTATCTGGTCTCTTTCATGTGCGGGGGCCATAGCCTGCTTTTTATCTACTGTTGAATGTCACTTCTGTACTTTGTATGTCACATAAAGAACAGGGAAGGGACAAGAAAATACTGAGCTTTTGTGGCATGGCCCAGCTAATTCTACCAGGACAAGGAGACAGTGTAAGTCTTATGTTCTTCATTTCCTCATTTTTACCCAACTCTTGCGTTTTTAGCCACGCTCAGTCATCCTATTTAATTAAGGCTGTGTTATGCCAGGAATTACACGGGTGTATGTGAGGAGGACCCTTGTCCGGACAAGTCTGTAGTTCATTTTCTGCAGCCCATGCATGGTACTGATCTCTAGAACCTCCCTGGGGAAGCAGATTGGATGGGGTCTGCAGATCAGAAGACAGGTGATCAATTCCTCCTCCTACCAGCACAATGTAAAGCTAAAGTAAAATTCGGACAAATTTCAGTGGGAGAAAAAAACCTTTCAGTTGACGTAAAAATGTCAAAATATGACAAGCTGAGTTGAAACTCTACTGGATCTTCTTGAGGTTGGCACAGGACAGTTTTGACCCTGACTCTGTGAGGAATAAAAATTGTATTCTTTCTAATTTAGCATCCTAAAGGAAACCCTGAGGACAACTTGAAGTTCATTTGCTTTTGATTTGGGTTGGGCAGGCATCATCCAGCTCTGGTCTGGAAGCCCATGGCAGCGGTGTAGGCTGTTGTCCTCTCTCGGCTAGGTCCCTGCCTGTTGCGCTTGTGTTAACTTGCACTGGACTGACTCAGAGCATGGCAAGCTTCACTTAACTTCTTTGTGTGCACCTGGCTGCAGGGAAAGCATGCCTGATTTCTGAAGTTAATGAAAATCTTTCCCTGCTAACTTCTGTTGCTTAGATCCCAGTTTGAGAGTTTGCGAGTGTGCATTTGTGGGTTGACACGCTTAGAAAGTGGTTCAGGAGAGGGAGCACTCAGATAATAAGCTTCTGTCTATATAAAATGAAGCAGTTTGTATCCTGTTGATTTTTATTTTTTTATATAATCCCATTTAATGTGGCAAACAAATTCCATCTTTTGAGCCTGATGGCAGGATCTTCTCTTGACTGTCAAGATTTTTGAGTTCCCCTTTGTGCATGTTATGTTCTGCTGAAGCAGTGGGATTACCTTCAAAGGGAAGGATTACAAAGGTTTGGCTATGAAATGAGCCATAGTAACACGAACCAGGTTCCTTTGCTATTGCACAACAATAAAATGCAAAAGCCTGTTTGTAGGGTGACTCTAATTCCATGGTACATAGTTGAGTTCCCCTCTTCCTCTCCCCCCCCCCTTTCCCCCCAATTCTTAGTCTTAATAGCTATTTGTTATTATACATGGGGGTTTTTGAATGTTATTTTAAAAATTCCATTATAAGGTGATATTTTATACCTCCTTAATTACATAATGATGTATAATTCTTACTACATGAATACCTGGGAGTTGTGAAGTCTCACAGGATTTCTAATTAAGCATAGAGGAGCAGGAGCCCTGGGAGATGTTCCTCAGCTGGAACAGACATTTCTAGCAGCACAAACTGTGTCTGACCAAGCATAAGTAGTCACAGGTAGGACTTCTTGATGGTGAATGAGAAAAATCTGAGCAGTAATGCCAGCTGTTTTTTGTCTTTATTAAAAAGCAGACGTGCCTCCAGCTGGACTTTGTGCCACTCATCACAACTGTTTGGGCCCTGCAGCTTAGTTAGCCAGTGTTCAGTCCCACCTCTGTCTGTGCAGCCGGTACCTCATCAGTTTGGCTGTGTGGCTGTGGTGGGAGCCAGTGCTGAGAGCTATAGGTCAAGGTTTAAGGAACATCCACTGCTCTCACGTCTTTCACTGAGCCAGTTTTCTCACTGTAGTAGGCACTCAGGTTTATCAAGCTGATTTTTCCCTCCATAAATCCATGCTGACTGCTCTATTCATGTTGTCATTAATACATTTGGAAATGATCTCCAGGGTTATTTGCTCCATCACCTTCCAGGGATCAAGTTGAAGCTGAGCAGCTCATTCCCTGGATCCTCCTTCATGAAAATGCAAGCAGCACTTGCTTACTCCCATGTCTTCTCCGCCCCTCAGCCCACCCTGCCTGGCCCCGAAGTCCGGAAGAATCTCTTCCAATTGCCCTGACCTTTGAAAGCTAATCGAGTGGCCTTGCAGTGACACTGGCCAGCTCAGCTCCCCATTGCCTGCTGGCACTTCTAGGCTCATCCTATCAGTTCCTGTATACTTTCATGTTCTTTTCATTTAAAAGTTGCTTAGCCCTATCCTCCACTGAGGGTAAGTCTTCCTTGCTCCACACTTTCCCTCTGGATGAGGACCTGGGATTGCTGAAGGCCAGCCTTACCAGTAGAGGCTGACATGAACAAACCATTAACTACCTTGGCCTTGACCATGTATTTTGTCCCATGTACCATTCAGCAGTGGTCCCATGCTTCCCCTGGCCTTCCTTTTTGCTGCTCAGGTACGTTGCCGCATGTCCCTTAGAGATTCAGCTGCAAAAAGGGCTTCAGCTTTCCAAACCTTATCTGTGCAAGCTCAGGCAATGCCTGTATATTCCCCCCAGGCTACGTGTCCCTGTTTCTACCTTGTGTATGCTTCCTTTTTACATCTGAGTCCTGCAAGGAGCCCTTTGTTCATCCTCCTGCCACCTTTGCTTGACATCCTGCTTATCAGCATGGACTGTGCTTGAGCTTGAAGGAGGTGATGCTTGAATATCAATCAGCTCTCCTGAACCCCTCTTCTCCCCAGGTCTGTATCTCACACAATTTTTTCCCAAGCAGTTGTATGAAGAGGCTAGAGTCTGTTCTCATGAAGTCCAGGAAGTGCTGCTGTTGTCTTCCTTGTCCTCTCAGCACCCAGGACTTTTCATAGTCCCTGTAGCTAAGGCTGCCCCTGACCTTTGTATTCCAGATGAGGTCTTCCTTGTTTGTATATATGAGGTCTGTCCAGCAGTGTCTCCCCTTGTTGGCTTCTTGAGCACTTGTACCATGGGGTTGTCATCAAGAAGGCTCTCCAGGAACCTCCAGGTTTCTGCCCCTCCAGCAGATACCAGGGTGGGTGAGCACCCAGTACAGACCAGAGCCTGTGAATGCTGGGCTTCTTCCAGTTGTCAGAAGATGACCACCTTGTAATAAATGACTTCAGCTCTCAGGATATAACTTGATTGAATGTCACAAATGGGCAGAGAGCTGTCTTTTACAGCATGGTCCTTGATTGCCTTTCAAAATGGTTTGTTCTCCAGCCCACAAAACGTTATTTTCTATTTAGCTTTAAACAACTGATTGGAAATAGTTCATAATGCAACTTGTTGAACCACTAAGTAAAAGGGACTATAATGTAGTTGCATCTGCAGTATGCCTTAGGTCCCTAAGTAAAATTCAAGGACAAAATTTAAATAAATCACAAAACCACTTTGAAAGTTTCATGTCAGAAGTTCAGCCCATAATAAATGATTCAGCTTCGAGGCAGGTCACAGACACTTCCCCTCTTCTCCCTTCTTCCCCCTCCCTCCACAGACTTAGAAAAATAATGGAAAAGAAAGTGTACTTGAAAAGGATGAAGAAAAAAAATGAAAAAGTGTGTATTCTAGGGAAAATGGAAATCCCTTTTTTACTGCATAGCAGTGACAAGTGCACAACCTCCACTATTATGTGTAGGTCTTCATTATGCCTGCTGGTTTTTGTGGGCGCTGTTGTGGTTTCGTGCTCAGATATGATTGCATAGAGTAGTGCTCTGCTGCTATTTATTTTAGCACAAGAGGTGCATTGTGAACAGAGCTCTTAATTTTCCTTTTACTCATTTCCTATTGCTGTACTGCTGTTGAGCAAGCTTACGCTTAAATTTGGTAAGACCAGAATTAAACCATATCTTGGGAAATTTAAGTTAGCCTTTGGCAGACTGACATACCTGTATGTCAGTGGTATAATATTTTTAGTTTCTACTGCCAACAGTTGCATTGGAAAAGTAGAATTTAAATCTGTATTTCCAAAAGCAAAGGCTACATTGAGGCTTTTTTCCCATCATTTCCGTCATCATGTGAAGGAATTACCTGTGGCTGGACCCAAGGCACCGGGGTGTTTAGTGCACTGAAACTGCTGTAAAAGCTGCTGCCTCTGAATGTGAATTTCACTGTGTGGTCATTGTTTTACCCCCAGGAGATCGATGTTGGTGCTGCTTTCGGAGTGTTTCCGGGCAGTGTGGTACTGCAGACCTCTTCCTTGTCTAAGTCGAGGCAGCCCTTGAATCAAGAGGGTAGCAAAAATTGTGTTGCAAGAGACTCCATTTCAGAGTAATTATGGAAGGAGGATGAGTGTAAGGATGCAAAGGGCTTTGGCCTTGGTCATGCTTGTGTATATTTAACGTAATACTGGTAACTTGCCCTGGAAGAGACGCACAATTAGGTATAAGATGAAGTATATAGATCTAAGAAAGAGGGATATCCACCCTGTGCTTGCCATACAGATGCAATATTCCTTGCTGCTTGAAATACTGGAGCAGTGGAAACTAAAGGTGTTTTTTGAAGCTCTGGCTTCTTTCAAGTTGTGTTTATTATTTTTATAGAAATGAAAGAAAACCAACCTTTTTGAAGTGCTCTCGCTTTCTTTAAGGCTAGAAATCACATAGCTGACTCCCAGACTTCGTTCATGTATTTCCTGTGTTGTACTTCCAGGCTGATACTACAAAATCTATTTTATGTTTTGCTGAGTTAAAATGTAATGTGTTAACATGTGAATGTCTGGCAAATGATCAGTTAAGAAAGGACAAATTGTCTGATGAAACAGGTTGTTAAGATGGAAGCTAAAACAAACCTGGAAGAACTTTGCTGTTCATAGCCTGTACTGTGGATTCTGAATCATCGAGTCACTGTACTCGGTAACTTCCAAGATAAATGTTTGACTTTTGAAACTTGGCTTGTGAAGCTACATGAGAACCAACAAATGTTCTTCGTAAGTAGTGTTTATTTAATCTGTTTCTGTGGTTTACCTATGCTTCTGCAGTGCTCAGTGTAAATTTTCACTTTAACAGGATCTCCAAACGTGGGTGAATGGTGCTAATGAAAATGGCTTTGTCCTCGTCTCATTTGGAGCTGGAGTGAAATACCTGTCAGAAGATATAGCAAATAAGCTAGCACGTGCTCTGGCGAGGCTGCCGCAGAGAGTTATTTGGAGGTAAGTGCAACGATGGAGGTACTCGGGGTGATGTGAAGCACGCTCATTTCCTATTGTGCCATCTTGATGTAGAGTTGCAGAAGCTGGAATTGAGACAGTCTGGGTGCCACAGAGGACCTGACTCTTTTGAAAGATGTTCGTTGTAGAAATGTTGCAGTCCCCTGGTAACAGGGAAGAGCAATAATTCTGTGGCAGAATAAGGCATAGGTTATACTCCTATGCTGAGCTGATATCCTGGAAGAATTGGGGATAGTGAAAAGAGTGTGAGGTTTTGACATTTGTGACATACTGTCATAATTTCTGATAAAGAAGCTACTCTAGGGAGCAAGGATGACATCCTGATGATTTAATCCTAGGTTTTCTTTCTTCCTTATCTTTTTTTTCCCCCTCTATTTTTTCAGCTCCTTCTTCTTTTAGCTGTAAATACAGACATTCATAAGTGCTCTTCTCACTTCTCTTTATCTGTGAGAAATTGGAGGAAGAAAAATCTGCAGGAGTAAAAGTCAGTAATAAGCTTTCTTGGCTCTAAAAACATCTTGAGTGGCTCTCTAAACTTACTGTAAAAAATCCAAGAACTGCTTAGTCAGCTCTGCTTCACATGGAATGTTGGTCTGGAATATAATTCAGAGGAGTTCATGTGAACCATCGGTTTCCAAATAATCAACGGGTTACAATTTGACTGCTGTTCTTGCTGCGCTTTTGGAATTGTATTAGCAGGCTATTTAGTGTCCCTTTGCCTGCCCTCTCTTAGGGACTGTTTTCTGTTTTGTGTAATTGAAATAGTGAACCCTACTAATGAACAGGGAAAATGGAAATTCTTCAGGCCATGGCACAGAACCTTTGGTAGTTGTAGTAAGGATCTCATCAGTTTTCTTTGGGGTAGAGCCACTATGTATTTATTTCTTATGAAGCCTGCAATGGTGCTTCACCTGTAATTAATTATTAGTCCCAGTTGATCTTACTGCTTTTCTTCTGTTTTATCCTTTTATTATGTTTTCCCTGGAATGTTTTTCTGTAGGAAGCATCCACTTTCTGTAGTAAATAAATGAATTTTAATTAATTTTTCTTGAGGATAGCTTTTTTTAATGCAAAAGCAACAATGTCATTTGAAGCCTTTTGCTAACATTTTCCTTGCTAGTGTTTCTTTACCAATGGGCTTTCGTAACATTTTTTTGTTGTGACTTTATCTGCAATCTGTTGTCTGCTGCATGTCTTTTTGGATAAAGGAAAGCACTCTGTTTCCATCATGATTTGTGGAATGAGAAGGTGTCTCTGGGACTAGGTATAAGACATGCTCTTTGAGAGAGCTGAGCAAGTGGCATTTAGTCACCACAGTGGGAATTTGAGATCCATAATTACCTAAATATGAAATTGAGTCCAACTTTACTTAGATTTTCTTTTGTTCTTCAGATCATGAAGCCCTGTGGTCTGTGTTGGATGCAGGTAGTTTTTACACAAGAAATCTCTGAAAATGAGAAAGGCAGTACTGCTTGGCAGTCTGATTCAGAAATCTTTGTAGTTCTTTATGCTTCTTATTATGGAGTGCTAGTTAGAGCAAAATCCAATAACACAGTTTATTTGCTTTCCTATAACAGTGTAAATAACAGGCTTTTTTCGACATACAGAATGTACAAGCCGGTTGTAAAGATGCATGGCTTGCTTAATTGGGAATATGTGGGTGATTCTTTATGAAGTTACGGTTCTAATGGTCTTTAACCAGAATATTTTTAAGTTGTTCGATGGAGCTGTCATAAAACAGCTCTATCCTGTTAGTCACTGGTAATTTTTTCCTCTCTTTTCTGTTTAGAATATATTTGACTTTCTGTATTGTGCTTTGAGCCTGTATTTTATGGGCTAAACTTTTCCAGTAACTTCAGGTGAGCAATATGTTGCCATTGAGTTTCAGGCAGTTGAGCAAGCAAGAAAAATACACTTGTCTCACAGTCTGATCACAGACTTTTCATCAATAGCCTCTTTCCTCATAAGATGAGCTGTGGGCCTTTCCCTTCCTGGTATTACTAACTCCTAAAATATGGCTGTGCTGCTGAGCCAGAGCTACAGGAAACTGGCCAACTGAAAGGTAACACTTTGTGTTGATGGTAGGGATTATTGTTTGTGTGCTGATGGGATGTTCTCCGTGGAGTTGTTTATCTAGTACAGGCTGGAGTTTTCATTAAAGCAATGAACTTGGAGCCATGGAGAGACTATAAAACCTCCTGCCAGTCACGGTGATAAGAGTTATATATGCTTTGAGACAGAACTACATTGCCATTATGTTAATAGAAAACATTGCATTTCGAGCCACATTGCAAAGAAATTGAAGGATGAAAACATCAAGTTGGGAGTTATTAGCTATTTACAGCATCTTGGTTGAACCTACTTTGTTTTCTAGCAGTAGTGAGTAACTGGTATTTCCATGTAACTGGACATCTGCTGGGGGCTTGTGGATCATTTAGTTGGATTCTCTGGTTTGAGTTTATCGATTCTGGAGGTTTTTAACTCAGCTTCAATTTGCTTTTATTGTTTTAGGTTTTCAGGAAACAAACCAAGGAATTTAGGCAACAATACCAAGCTTATAGAATGGCTACCACAAAACGACCTCCTTGGTGAGTATATGTTTTGATCATATATTGCTTATTCTCATTTGAGTTCAAGTTGCTCTTCAACAATTTTCTACTGAATAAAGCAGTCATAAATCTGGGATAATTTCTGTAATGGAAGTCATAGGACAAGAATATAGAATTTGGCAGAACTTCAGTGTGATGAAAGAAAACATCTTTCTGATCTTCATTACCTTTCGCTGGTACTAAATCTTTTTTTCTTTTCATTACGTTGATACTGTGCAGAAGAACATAGTTATTCCAAGACACCTTGGCCTAATAAATGGTAAAAATTTTTGACAAGTGTATTCTGTACCAATGGAACTATACAGTTTGATGGGAAAAACATTACTAAAGATAAGTAGGAAGTTTCTTGAATCCTCTATTTTAGGGAACTGATGACTAATTGTTAATTTCTCTGTCTGAAAAAGCATGGTATGGTGTTCACTGGTCTCTTAATGGAAAAGTCAAAGCTGAGCATAAAAAAATGTGTTCACATTGCATCAAAACAAGTCTTAAGGGTCTGTATATACCTCTGTGTATATACACTTATTTTTCTCCAAAGAAAGCTCTTGGGCATGTGTTGCAAGCTGATGATAACCTTTTTGGTTAATGAATTGTGGAGGTACTCTAGCTTCTCAGGTGCAGAGATGAAACTTGATTTTCTCCCATCTTTTGGTAAAAACTATGCTGGAGTTTACATATCTTATTCTTTTCCTTTCCTTCCCTGTTGAAGGGTAGCTGAATACATTGCGGATCCGAGGGGCCGCGGAATATTTATGGTTCTCTCTGGGATACCTGCATGTTTGTGTTCACAAAACCGCTCAGCGCTGTTGAATGCGTTAAGCATGTGTGTGCATGTTAGGTGGAGTATTTATCGTAATGTAGTGATTAGGCAAAATGACTTTTAAAGCAGGTAGATTAGTTTTGGTTACTAAATTGCTCTGAGGCAGTCTCATTTTTCCCTTACATAAGGTTGTTATCATTATTGTCTTGCTAGCCTGAAGTAAGGCATGTGAAGCTTTAGAGAGAATGTAACATCAGTTGTCCTGTCATTAAGTAGCTTGTATTTCATGTGAATAATGAGGAAAAATGCTCTCTCTCCCTGGCTCATTTGTACTGCTAAAGTGGTTGTAGTCACCACCTGCAGCTTCTCAGGAGTAAACAATGCATATTAATTACTGCATTAATAATTTTACACAATGTGTGTACATGAGAATTTTCTTTGGCCATTCCCTTCCTCTGGGTGTATAAGGAAATAGTGTATTGCACACAATGTCGCGAGGTGGGTTTAAGGAGAACGTCAGAACAATTTGTGTTAGTTTGTACCTTCCTGAACTGCAGCTGTAGAAGCATGGTGACAAATTTGTTGTGCCCAGCTGCTTCAATAACTTTGTTAAGGAGATGTAAATTTTTTTTGCCTCTTCTGTTTTCAGGTCACTCTAACATAAAGGCTTTTCTCAGTCACGGAGGTTTGAACAGCATTTTTGAAACCATGTACCATGGCGTCCCAGTGGTGGGGATTCCCCTTTTTGGAGACCATTATGATACCATGACTCGCGTGCAGGCCAAAGGCATGGGAATACTGTTGAACTGGAAGACTGTCACTGAGAGCGAATTGTATGAAGCCCTAGTGAAAGTGATTAATGATCCCAGGTATGAAATTGGGTCACTGCTTCTTGGTTTAAAGTTATTGTTACCAGTTAAATATGCATATACAGAATCTTTGTGCAAGGGGAAAGAAACACATGCTGGGATTTATTTGTGTAGAGTTGGGGTGGTTGTCTCATGTTACAGGATCACTCAACTGACCAGGTTTCTGTGTAGGTGCTAAGCTTGTTGCTTAGCGTACCAAAACTCAATTGTCTCCTTTGCTTTTTGCAACAGTTTCTATGTGAAGGGCAGGAAGCTTATAGAAACAAACCTGTCCTGGCTTATTCCTTGTTGCAGACCAAAGTCGTCTTGTGTGTCTTTGATTACTCCATGCTTAGCAGTTTGTCTGTTGTGCTGCCTAAGAGGCCTGGAGCAAAATACACCTATACAATTGTAGGGTGGCTAAAAATATGGAGGTGTTCAAAAAGAGTGACTCTTCTAAAGTCCCATGATTTGATTAAGAAATAAATAAATACATGTTTTCCTGTTCTGGCCGGTAATACATCTCAAGGTCAGGAAGGTAATTTCTGGTTGTTTGCAGTGACAATATTCTAACACTATTATGAATTTGAGGGCTCCAGTCTGTTTTTTTGTAGGTTTGTTTGGGTTTTGTTTGTTTGTTTGGGTTTTGTTACTCAGATGGAATAAGGTAAAGCCCGTGAACTGGGTTGCATAACTCTTTCTAATTCCAGCAAACAAACTTGCTGAGGGGTATTTCAATTTTCAGTTCATACATGAAGTGCAAGGACGGCCGCTTCACAAGGTGGTTCTGAACAGTTCTGTTTTAAACGTGTGTCACATTCAGACCCTCCCCAGATTAAAAATAATGACGTGCTAGCTGGTGGTCTGTTGTATCGGGCGAACCATAGTTTTGGAATACGGCGCCGACAATGCTTCTTGCTTCGGGAGAAACCTGTAAGGAGCGAGCGGAAGAGCCGCAGCCAAGGGGGATGTTGCAAGAGATCTCGATAGCATCAGTTGCATCACCTTTCCCTTGTGCAATTATCCTTAGTAGAAGGGCAAGTCCTGCATAACTAACCTGTTGACCCTGCCGCTGTGGTGAGAGAAGGAATTTGACGTGACCGGCTGCTGGGGATGGCCTGTTGAGAAAAACAAAGTTTTAGGCTGTACTCTGGACCCAAGCGGAAATAGTCTGTTGCACCATCAAAAGCGAGTTTCTAGCTGTGTTCCGCGTTTCTCTAGTAATTCAGTTGCCCAATAACATAAACGAGTGGTGTGTTAGACAGGGCATGTTGCCACTTCACAGTGGGAAGGGCAGATGTGCCTCGCTCCATAGGAATAAATTTGGATTAAGTAAGATTCTCTAGCAGCAGGTCAGCTTGGCTCTTCATTGCTTTGCTGGAGGGTGGATTTCTGCCTTTAGTCACACATGGGTCAGCTTTTCTAGTCGCTCTTCATCAATGAGCTGTAAGGACTGATTTAAAGACAGATTATCTGCTGTGTCTAGCTCTCTGTATGCTGCTGGTTGTGAGAGTCCTGCAGTAATATGCTGTTTGATCTGCAGAGGCTTAAGTATATTTTCATGTTTGCAGGCTTGTATTGCTCAGGACGCTGACGATGATTTTTCCTTTCTTCCCTTTCCTTTCTTTTTTCTTCCCCCGCAGCTACCGGCAGCGGGCCCAGAAGCTGTCCGAGATCCACAAAGACCAACCTGGCCATCCTGTTAACCGAACTGTGTACTGGATTAATTACATCCTCCGTCACAATGGAGCCCAACATCTACGTGCCGCTGTTTACAGCATCTCTTTCTATCAGTATTTCTTACTGGATATTGCCTTTGTTGTACTAGTGGGTGCTGCCTTACTTTATTATATTTTGGCCAGGATAACAAAGATGATCCGCATACATCTTGGGTCAAATGACGAACATAGCGCTGTTAATGGACATTACCAGAATGGGATACCAAATGGCAAGTATAGAAGAAATGGCCACATTAAGCATGAAAAAAAGGTGAAATGAGCCAACTGTCCCGTGTAAAGTAGTAATGAATCAGATCAGTAATCGAATTTTATTGCTGTAACTTAGTCTAACAACTACTTAAAACCTCAATAAGCAGTTCTAACACTCCCCTTCAGTATGTAATATGTGACAAAATTCTACGGAACTAAGAAAAGTCTTAAGGAAAACAAAAAAGGCAAGCACAACCTGAAATGGAAACTATTTTATTCTTGGTACTGATGCAGAGAGGCTATTTTGGCACTGAAGTTTGTAGAAGCCTTAATTACCTAAAGTTCTACAGTGACCGTATTTATGAATTTTCAGGTTTTAAAAGCTAAATGTGTGTCCCAAATGAGGAAAGGTTTCTTTTTATTTGCAGAGGTTTTTTCCTTTTTATTTTTTTATTATTTTAATATATCCATCTTTTAGCTGAGAGAATTTTAGTGCTAGCTCTGTTTCCTTTGTTGAAGGTTCAACATGTTATGTAAGAATGCTGTTTAAAAAAAAATTTTTCCCAGTCTTTGTGCAAGAAATAGCAAGTTGTGGACTGAATTTAAAAAAAAAAAAAGGAAATCCTAAAATGAGCACTGAAGAAAAATGGCAAAAATGTGTACTTCTACTGATAAGCTGCATGACTCTTCTGCTCACTTCCAGTACTTCAGAGAAAAGGGTCCTGAGCGAGTCTACAATATATCTTAATTTTTAATGTATACAAAATTTTATTTGTTGCCTTTCTCTGCATATATAATTTATGCCATGAAAATATTAGGAAGTTCTGTTTGAAATGTGGCTGTGTGGGAAGTAGTTTTGCATAATTAGGGAAAATAAATGAAACAACAAACAGAGAAAAGCTAGCCCTGTGCTTAATGCAGAAGTTTTTATAGTGGCCCAGACCTGTTCAGAATCAAATGGCTACGTAGGGTTTGTTTAAAAGAAAACCAACCAACAACAAAACAAACACACCACCACCCCCTCAAAGTTGAATGTCTTCCCTATTAATTCTCATTATTATTAAGTTCTTTCTAAATCACAACGTTGTAGATGTTCTTTCAATGGTTGTACCTGGAAAAATATTACCTTCTATTAGTCTGGGCCACGCAATCCATGTTTCACATAGTTGCCAATACAAACTCTCCGATGCGGGATGGGAGGCTGCTCTCTGTGTGGGTGACCAGCCTTCCTTCTGAGATCCGTTGGGATGCATGGGGTGAAGCCTGGCCACCCATGTGCAGAGGCAGTTGTCTCCCTCTTCCCCTGCTACAGCCCTTCCCTGCAACAATCTCAATCATTGTCGCCGGCACGGGATGCTGGCGGTGGTGTGCACCGGGGGCAGGGATGCGGGGCGCTGGGCATGAAATCATAACTGCCCTGTTGGCAACTATGAGTTTATTTCCATGTCACACTGTTTACTTGGAATTTGCACTACACATGTTGTGACTGTATGCTTTATTTATTTGTAGTTTGAAATCCCATGCCTGAAAGAGAAAGGAAAGAAACCCATTTACCTAGTGTTGTTCACTAACATGGGAGGAGTTGTGATGATTGCAGGATGCTGAGATCATCTTCATACACAGTGATGCAATATTTCACTATCATTCCATCAGGAGCCTCTATCCTATAGCAATAAATAACAGTACAGATAGGTTTCTAATGTACAGTACAGCTACTTGTACTGCTTTCTGAATACTTGAAGAAAACGGTATTATAAATAAGCCTATTAGCTATACCTTTTTACAATCTTGCAGTTTGTGGCAACTAAAGGAGCACACAGAGGTGATGAACGGTGGGATGGTAATAAGACTTCGAGTGTATGAATGACTTGGTTTAAATGTTTTTACAGCATTGAAGAAGGTACAAAAGCACTGACCGGATGATTAAGCATAATTTAATCTCCACTGTGATAAAACTTAAGCAATAAACATGGATTTAATAGAGAAATGCTGTTGTTGGAAGTATATTTTTATTCAGTTGAATGCTGCTTATTTTAAAGTACCCAGTGTGTGTGTGTATAAATGGATGTTTATTAGGATACATGAATTCTTTCTTTGCAGTATATGCCATGATACATCATACGTATTTGAAATCAATTATTGGACTTTGTCAAAGTAGATCTTGTGGGAGTGTTGAACCAGTTGAAAGATGGAATGCTTAACCAGATTTCTTTCTTAAGACAATTTTTTATGTGAATGTTCCCAGTGAAGTATGTTTTTTGTGTATCTGTTAAGTTATACCCATTTCTTAGAAAGCGAAACCAAAAGACTTTCCACAACAATATTAGATGAAATGATTGATTTCTGAATAGCCTCTTTTAGATGTAAACATGCTTCAACTCGGTTGCAAAAGAAGGAAGTTCTGCATATTTTTAATTTTATTACCAAACTTCTAGACGTGTCTGATCCACTTAAACTATGGAATTACCTGTTTGCTCAAAGTTACTTTTTTTAAGTTCAAAATAGGATCTAATATTGTAGTTATTTTTCACTTCAGCTCCCTGCAGTATCATAGGAACCTGTATTGGACAAAGTACCCACTTTGTCTAATGTAATTAATAATGCTGTGGGGGGAACACTTCCACGAGACATGTCTGACGGGGAGAGTTTAACTGGTGCAAAATGAGTTACTTAGCTGTTCCTGGGGCAGGTGCACAGCTGTGTAACCTGCAGCCCTCACACCTTTCCAAATGGGCTTCGCTGCTCTCCCAAATGTCTGTGTATAAAAAGAAAGGCAATTGGAGCAAATGAGTTAAACTGGTCTGTGGGCAAAACTCGCCAACAAGAAATAGCCACACTAAGTATAGAAGGCGTGCCGCTTGAATAAAGATTTTTCAAAGCAGCTTGAGATAGGGGCGCTCACGATAGGTTTTAGTATTCTGCTTTCTGGTTTCCTTTGAACAGCTCAATGATTCAAGGAGAAAGCAGCCACAAAAACAAGACAGTTCAATTATCACCTATGGAAATAGGATCTGGAGATGGTTATCAAGTATTCAGACTTGAAAGAAATCAATGAATGTGCTAGCAGTTTGTTATTCCAGACCACTTACAAAATCAGGTTTTCATACTATTCTGTGTTCCTCTGATGTTTGTGAAAGATACCACTCTTCATGAAATTGGTTATGTTTTGATTTTATTCTATGGCATGGTAAGTATGCAATATTTGCTGTAGTTAGTCTCATCTGTACACCTGTCGTGAAGCATTTAAGCAAAACTTTAGCCCTGTTATTTCCAGGGTGCTGAATTTCCCCCCTTAACTTGTGGGTACCTACAAGTGGGTTTATTTGTATATGAAATCTAATACATGTGTGCATCTGTACTAATAAGAAACAGAGTATGACCATTTGATTCTCTCTGAAACTGAGCTGTGCTTTGTTTACTTCAGGGATTTTTCAGAAGACATTGGCACTTTTAATTAGTTTTTGGAGGTTTTTGGTGTCTTGACAAATGACTCCTTATCTTCCTCGCTGTACAACATGGAGATAGTTAGTGGCCAACAGGTACGAGAGGTGTGATTCGTTCAAGTGATGTAATTTTCAACAAAGATAACTTTTCCTGCAATGAGATCACATATCTTTTTTTTTTTTTTAATTTGAGATGTGTTTCTGTTTTGGGGGGAATGTGTGTTCAGAGGTGGATATAACAAATCCATTATCATACGTGTTCTTTTAGCTTATGTGTTGGGATAAATGGTGGACATGCTTGCAAGAAGTGGGCTGTAGTACTATGAAATACTTTTCTTTGAGGTTCCCTGGTAATAATCTCTTATTTCTAAGAAAGCAAGCAACATTTCTTATGAGAAGATTCAGTTACGTAAATAGGAGCATCGAGCCTCTGTAGTCATATTGCTGCCCTTTATATTAAAGGTGTAGGTGTGTTACAGGACAAGGGTGCAAAGCTACCCTGTTGTGTTTGGGTTTTGAAGAACAGTGTTCAGTTTAAGCTCACAAGTAGGATGAAGGATTAGGATGAAGATCTTGTGAGGGAAAGGAGAAGGAATTTTCCTCGGGAATTTCATGCTTGCCTTCTGTGAATTGTTTTGCTACAGAGCTATAAAGAAACCCATTTAATCAATCTTTAATTTTTTTGTATTATTCCATCCAGCAGCACTAGTAGGAGAGGGGTAGCTGCATTCAGGAAGACTTGGCAAAGTTCTGCCTTCTTCAGAGCGTTTCTCTAGGGTGGATTTGGAGACCTTTCACTGATGCAGTGCTTGACAGAGAAGAAAAAATTCTCAGTGCTGGCCTATAAGATGAGGGCACCTGCACGTATATGCAGGTTTCCCTTCTGTCACTGCAAAACTTTGTGCTTTTCCCTGGTGTCTCCGGTGTCACTTGCTTGGAGATAAATCACTAGGCTTGTTTTTTAAGTTTCAGTTGTGGGCTGGTTCTGCAGTGGTATCGTATCGGGCTATCAAGATCATTAATCAGATTTTGCATAGCAAATTTGGACTAGATATTAAACCCCCATAAAGTGAGGAAAGAGGCGCTAGATCTCCACTTCAGGTGCTTCTACAATTTACGTGTTGTTTGCACTTCTCTTTAGGGTGGGTAAAGCGCAATACAGTCATTTTGAAAGTTCATTGTGGGAAGATGCACTGAATTCCTCTGGCAGCTTCTTAGGAAGAAAATGTTCTCATTCAATACACAACTTGTTTACTTCTTGAAACTGAGCTGCAGATATGGTTAAACTCAGATACAGACTTTGAATAAATTCCCTTCTTCGACTCCTGTGAGATTCAGAGCAAGGAAAAGATTTTTCAGCTCCAGAACACCCACTGAAAACACTATAATAAAGGCAGCAAATATATCTAAGAAAAAATAAGCTCTATAAGGAATTAAAGCATTTTCTATATTTATAAGAAGTTTTCTGTTGTGACATGCTTTTTTAGTCTTAACCTTTATACCTCTTTTTCTGTGTTTCTGTATCTTAGAATACATCTTAGACTTGATGACCTTGATGGTCTTTTCCAACCTTAAAGATTCTATGATCTTCCCTTTTTAGTGGAGTAACCTTTCTCACTGGAGTTCTAGTGTGTCTGGTTTTTGTGCGTATCTAGTGTTGATTTGCTGCTTTGCCAAAGCCCCCCGGCATTTACCAGTCCTCCCGGTACTCCTTTCCTGGGTAATATTCCTGGTGGTTCGGTAACTATGTGAGAAGCTGTCCCAATGCTCCATCCCAATTCTGCTTGTATGGAAAGCTTGGAGAGTTCCTACGTACACCTTATATCCTGGCTGGGCTCTGTGGGGTTTCTGGTGGAGGGGGACGGTTGCCCCAGGGAACGATTGTGAGCTGAGATGTAAGCCCACAGGGCTGGCCTGTTGGTTTCACTTCAGATAATGCCTTTCAACGCTGCGAGCCTCACCGTAGGCTTCCTGATGAAGGAAGTGTTCAGTTTGCTTTTCCTTCCTGTTGCTTTTGGCTCTGCAGCTTCTGTCTGATGGGCCCAGACGAAGGTGCAATGTTCAGTCTTTTGGTGATGCTGAAAAAAAGCATGACACCAAGACAACTGCTGGTTTTAATTGGGATAGAGTTCATTTTCTTCACAGTAGCTGGTATGAAGCTGTGTTGAGAATAATATTGACAACACTGATGTTTTTAGTTGTTGCTAAGGAAGGTTTATGTCAACTCAAGGATTTCTTTTTTTCAGTTTCTGGTACTGCCCCTCTTCTCCCAGTTTCTCTACAAGAAGCTGAGAGGGGACATAAGCAGGACAGCTGACCCAAACTGACCAAAGGGACATTTCATGCCATAAAATGTCATCCTGAGTATATGTGTTGGGGATTGGGCCAGGGGGAGTCTCTCTCTCTGCAACTCTGGCTCTCAGTCCGTTGGTGGGTAGTGAGCAGTTGCATAATTTGTTTTCATTTTCATTATTTTCATTACATAATAGTATTTTTAGTATTATTGGTATCACTTTAAATTACTTTCAAGTATTAAATTGTTCTTATCTCAACCCACGAATTTACTTGTTTCTTCCTCCAATTCTTCACTGGAGGAGCAGGGAGGTGAGCGAGCTGCTGTATAGTGTTTGATTACTGGCTGGGATTATGCCATGACAAAGACACACAAATTAAAAATCTGCATTACTTTATTAGAAAAAGACAAATATTATGGGTTTTTAGATAAAATCATATGAAATTTGTAGTGTGATTGATTGAGCCCAGGGTACAGCAAAGGCAACATTCTGTTTCCTGGATTCCATTGCTCCTTACTTAGGCACAAGAACTTTTTATGTTCCTTTTTTTAAGAACTCCTTGCCTCAGGCCACTCATCTGCCATGAGCTGCAGCTCACTGCTTCCGTGTTTGTGCAGACACATCTTTTTTTATGAAACTACACTGTAAAAAAACCCCCCAAAAACCTGGTCAAAAGATCCAGGTTAAAAATAACCCTGTGGAAATAAAACTTAGGTCATTCCCTGTTTGTTTGTTTCAGAGCAGCCTTACAAAAGCAGATGGAACAGTGACAAAAGCAATGGGTGGGAATGACCGGTCATGAGGGGCAGGGACAGTATGACTCTATGCTTTTGCCAAAAAAGCAAATGAATCCAAACCTGTGTTTGGCACCTAAGATTCCTGAAGGACTCATCAGCTTGCTTAATATTTTCATTTGATTTTTGGAAGTATGTATTTAGTGGACACAAAGGAAAGAGCACTTTAAACCAACACCAGGAAACATTCCAGCCTGCCCATCGGACCAGTGATGGCTGGGATTGCTGTAAGGAGTCCTTAAAGAAAAAAGGCTTAACTAAAGAAGGTTAAAGTAATGCTGTGGGTAAGATAACTTTAAGTCATAAAAAAAAAATTGCGATCACTGATCAGAGCCTATAAAAGCAACTTCCTTTTGGACAGACTATTCCCGTACCTGTGACCAATTTCTTTGCCTCCAATTTCTTTCATCATTCCCTAGCCCTTAGGAAATATCCCATTCTTGGATTAGAGTCCTGAGAAAATTTGGACAGTCTACAGATGAAAGAACAAGACTGCTCTTCCCCCACCATATGCTGGGGTCCTTAGGATGGGGAAGGGCTACAAGCAGCTTCTGCCAGCAGCCTTTGGGATCCCCTGCCATCCTGCAGCATCTTCTCAGGTGACACCAAAGGAGTCAGGGCAATGCCTTCTGCTTTTGTGGCTGTATTTTGGCAGAGCTGACAGCCTGCCTGTGACCTCTGGGAAGCTCTGGGGTGAGAAACAGCTGTTTAGCCGCGGCTGGTGCTGCTTACCTGCTTGACTTTCATCATTGTGCCCAGTCAGGCCAGGATGGCTGTATGCCATTACTTGTGGGTGAGTGGGTCAAGTGAGAGCTTGGTTTTTATCAGCTCTTGATCAACCTTATCCCTGGCTTCTTCCCTCTGTTGTTTTTGGGGTAAAGGGGAAGAAATAGTTCACTCTCTCCACGCTTGTCTGTCAGGAAACTCTTGTGTGGACATAGCCAGTATAACTTGCTGTTCTAGAAGCTATTTTGAGGGGCCTTCAAAGCTGGGGATGGTGGCAGGAGGCAGCTGAGGCTTCCTAGCAAGCATGACATCTCTGGAGTAAGAGGAAAGGCAGAGGCTTACTGCTGGATCTTCTTCTGGAGGGAAACCTGTCTCTCCTTTGGGTATGGACCCAAACAGATTCACTAGACTGGTTGTTACGGACAGCTGCTGGACAGTCTTGCTTCCTGGGTGTGGAAGGAGAGGACTATGCTGTTGGGAAAGTTCGACGCTGCTAGTTGTGTAATATAAGCCAGGGCATGTCCGGTTTGAGTGGCGTCTCATGTTGAGGGCACACCTTGACCTACGTGCAATGCTGCTGTAAGAGAAAACCAGAGAGAATACTTGAGGGGGGCGTGGGGAGAAGAGGAGCACGTAGCCTTCTCCTCTTCCTTTCTGGTTTTCCATCATATAGTATGAGGATCATGTTTGTGAAAGCTCATGGGACTTCAGGTCTAGGGCTGTCCCACCACAGCACTGGGTGTCCTTCTAGTCTGTCTGCCTCATGCTTCTGCTGTGTCCTTGAACCCCTTTTCAGATCTTTGTGCATCGCAAAAAATGGGCCCTTTGGACCTCCTCTGGCCAAGCTATTTCAGGATGCCATCTTCAGCAGTGCACAGTTTTTATCTGTTATGCTCCAAGACAGAAGGGACTTCTTCCTCTGCGTGCTGCTTGATCTTCGGCGATGCATTCTGTGTAGGGGGTCCTCATGGATCTCTCGTGTCTTCCTCTCTCACCCACATCACTCCCTTGTGCTCTTGGCTGTGATCAAATATTGCCACAGATGTCCCTGACTGCCATTTTTTGGCTGTTTAGTGAGATTTAGATCTCTACCATTGAGCGCAACAGCTTTTTTATTTACATACCTGCAACTTACCAGCTTGCTGTTCCACCTCTCTTAAAATGTGTTCTTTCTGTGCAATGCCTTGCCAGATACATGATTTCTGGGAATTATCAGTTTATTTTCTTATGTTGCAAAGAAATAGGCTAATGATACCGCCCCATTGCTCCATCTGTCCTTGTGGGTCATTAGCAGCCAGTCTCTTGCCGAGGGTGATGCAAGAGAGAAGGCAGGTGCCCTGTGAGAGCCCTTGAGGACAGGGTGCAGGGACAGCAATGCTGCAGGTTCCTGCTGGGAGGAGGCACCCCTTTTCTTGTACCAGTGGTCAGGAATATTGACTAAATCCCAGTACAGGAGTGGGGAATAAAGGAACTGTGAGCAAGGATGGCATGTGAGCATGACCACAGACTGCTGAGCTGTTTAGGACAAACTGAAAGGAAAATATCATTGCTCAGTCTGAAGGACTTCAGGACAGTACTGTTTTTTATTGAAGCAATATATAATTTCTACCACTATCTCTTAAGATTAATTTCCTAAGCCTTTAGTCCCCTGACTGTAAATGATCAGTTTCAACTATATTCTAGGTAGAGCTACCTGAATCACCACAATCTTTGCAAAACAAAGACTAAGTTAGAGGTCCACCTCTGGTGTCCGTGGGAGGTCTGGATGTGAAGAGAAAGGTCTGTAAGCCTCCAATCTCTCTGGTTCAGAAATTTGTCAAGACAGAACAATCAGTTCTTGGGCTGGGAGATCTGCAGGAACACTGTGTCCAGTCCCTGCCAAATACAGGGCCACAAACAGGTGTGTTGTGTTAGAGAGATTATTATCCATTTCAAGACACCAGTCATGCAAAGTGAACCAGTATACTTCTTATTTACATTTTTTTTTTTTGGTGTGTCAGCCGTATTGAATTGCTGAACTGAATACCAACATTCCTACAAATACTGAAGCATCACTGCCCTCTCCCTGTCCTTGCTACCTTTATTTGTGTTTTCCTCCTCATGCTTGGCCTTAACTCCATAAGAAATCTGGAGAAACAACGACCTCCCAGAAAATTCCCTGCTCGATGGGGTTCACCTCCACCTCCCCAGCACCAATGCTGTGAAAGGCTGCTGTGGAAAAAAGCACTCAGAGGTTACACGTGTGGGAAAAGGTGCTGCCTTCATCTGTTGGGTTGTGCAATTTGTTGAATACTGAGTATGCCTTTTGTGCTGCTTTGGTTTTGTGGTCAGATTGCTACAGCCTACGCTTGGTATGCTGCTTAACAAACTTAAGACCAGGTCAGTAGCCAAGGAAGCTTTGTACTTGGCGCTGGTAAGGCTGCAACTCGAATCCTGGGTTCAGTTTTGAGCCCCTTTCTACAAGACAGACACTGAGGTGCAGGAGCATGACCAGAGAAGGGCAGCGGAGCTGGAGAAGGGTCTGCAGCACAAGTTCTCTGAGGAACAGCTGAGGGAACTTGAGGTTCAGGTTACCTGAAAAGAGGTTGTAGTGATGGTGGGTGGTGTCTTCTCCCAAGTAACAAGCTATAGACAAGAGGAAATGGCGACGGGTTTCACCAGGGGAGGTTTAGATTGGGTGACAAGTTTTTCCTAATATCCAAAGGGTTGTCAGGCATTGGAACGGGCTGCTCAGGGAGGTGGTGGAGTCATCCCTGGAGGGATTTAAGAGACATGTGGATGAGGTGCTTAGGGACATGGTTTAGTGGTAGACTTGGCAGTGTTAGGTTAATGGTTGGACTTGATGATCTTCATGGTCTTTTCCAGCCTAAACGATTCAACACAGCATGTGGTGAATATCCAGTTCCCTAAGAAGGGCTATTAACAGAGATGCACAAGATGAAATCTTTGGATTTGCTGGAATTACAGGAGGATGGAGCTGTCAGGAAACAAGCCCTGAAACCCTCAGTGAACAGAGGTGGAGGGACTGCATGGGCTGGGGGGGTTATGGTATCTGAGGTATTTATGGGAGCTGAGGTTGCTATGGTCTCAGAAAAGCTCTTCTGCAGAGATCAGATGGGCTGCAAGATAGTCGCTCTTAAAGGTGACGAGGTTTGGGGTCAGGGTTGCCTTGTTTTGCTCAACTGCTACATGTTTGAATGCTGCTCTTTGCTCTAGGCATTGCCAAAACCCTTGATCTGGGGGGAGGTGATGACCACAGGTCCGGCCAGTCCCTCTGCACAGCTTGGGCAGGGCTGGGACAAGCCACAGGAGAAGTTGGGTGATCCCTGGCTGCGGAAGCACCCCAGGCGGGAGCTGGCTGGGAACTTGCCACTGAGCCTTTTGTGAAAGGGAAAAAGCAAATTTGCCGACACTGTGAAGGTATCAGTTTCAGGAAAGGAGAGGCCAGTTCCCAGCTTGTTCAGTCTAGCCAAAAGACAAAGGCCAGGAGGAGCTAACGTAACAGGAAAAAAGGACTTGGGAAGGGGTTTCAGCCAAAGAATGATGTCTAGACAAAACTAGATGGGTAGAAGTTGGCCAGGAAAATATTTAGCTTGGTAATTTTCTGATTTTATCGTGTGGGACCAGAAGAGTCTTTTAAATGGAGTTACGGGAGGAAAACGCTTCTTGGTTTCACCCTGGAGCTGATAAATTTTCAGCCTTCACCTCCCACTGCACGCATGGGTTGAGATCACCTTTCCACATCTCGATCTCTAGGCATTTCTGGGTTTGGAAATTAGCTGGCAAAAAGATTTCGCTGCTGGAACAGCCTGTTCCTGTGTTTGCTAGCAGAACCTTTGCTTCGCTCTGCTACCTGTTTCAAAGCATAGTTTTTCTCAGAAATGCATGTTATTAAAAAGACATTTTAAAAGGCCTAAACCTAAACAAAAGGGGCTGATCAGCCCAAGCTGATATTTGAATTTCAACCCCCGGTGTATGGCTTTTGTTTGAAATCTCTGTTCCTCAGATGTCCACATCCGCCATCCGCCGTGTCCTCCGTGCCAGCTCCTCTCCACGGAGCATCTCTCGTTCCGGGGCTGGAAACGCCAGCATCCCACGGGGGGTTTCTGGCGGCGGGGCGGCTTCCCCCGCAGGCAGCCCGTGACAAACCCGCTGCTTTCCCCCCCGCCT